>NW_012151618.1:9109805-9248275 GCF_000956105.1 Propithecus coquereli | reverse complement strand
AAGTTACCTAATCCTGTATAATTGGGGTGATTCGAGAGACGGGAAGATGTTCTCATTTTCATTATGGGAGCCACTTGGGGACAGTATCATTTAGAAGAATATGTTTTTATTGCCCTAAATTGCTTCACCTGAGATTCTATTGATGTGTGTCTCTTAGGTTAAATTTCTAATGAACAAAATGACCAATGTGGGCCCCATTCTCACACATTCTCCTGGTGCTTACGCTACTCTTTAACAGTCAGGGAATTCTTCCTCATTCTATCCCAGAGTCTCACTTATGAGGCAGGATTCTGGAAAGTTGAGTTAATACGCCATTGAAACACAGAAGAACCAATCCCTCACATTCTGCATATGACAGTATCTACATATCGTGCCTGACCCTTCTCCGTTAATACAACAGTAAGCCTCATCATAAAGTTTCTCCTCTTATATCATCACCATTAATTCAACTCACCTTGCCATGCCAAACTTGAGAAAACTTCTGCAGCCAACCCTCTTGGCATAAAGGCTAAGCTGGGTTTACCTCACACCGAATAAAGTCAAGTTCTAGCCTATTCTCATCTAAAATTGATCATTATTCCCAATTAGTTACTCCGTTAAAGTATCTTTAAATAAATGGACGTATCTTAGATTGAATTTCCCAGAGAATAGACTCCAAGATTCTGAAATTGGCACAGAGGGAGTTTATTGAGGAGTGTGCTCTTAGCAACAGCACCTAGAAGGAGTAGGGGCAGCTGGGTTGGGCAGAAGGAAGATTCGAACTGCCATGCACTTGCAACCTAGGCTTCAGCAGGTGCCACAGGGAGATCAGAGCGAGGATAGCCCTTCAGTGATGCCCCGAATCGAGACAAAGGACTGGATCTTTTACTCTGCTTCAGCCGGCCATTGGATGCCAGCTGCACCCATGGAGGGACATAACCTTGGAAGGCAACTAACTCCCTTTAGCTAAGGGCAAAGCTCAGGGAAGAACTCAGCTATGAGCCATTGGCAGTCAACAGTCTGGGCCCCAGGGGGAATGAGGGCCTCAGTCCTAAAAGGTGGATTCTGGGTAGCACACCCGGCATCCACGACATTAAATTTTACTTGTGTGAAAAACATGATTTCTTTATTTAAATGACACACATTTTATTGCTTACCTAGGATTTAAACTAATAAAATATATGCTTGGCCTCAGCATTACAGTATACCAAAATTGCAAATGCTGAAGAAAAAAAAAAAATTTCTGTTGAATAAGGTTCTTCGTTAGGATTTCTGATCCTGGAAATGCGCATTATAAATCATGCGTGTGTGCAATTCCATATAATGTTTTGTTTTTCCACACATGGACATTCCAAAGCGTCAACACATTTTTCTCAATTATAAAAATAAATAATACATTTCCAACTATTTGGGCTCACATACAATGTATTCACATAGGAAGAAAGAGAATGCCTACAAAGAACTGGTTATACATATTACATGTTGCTTTTCAGATTTTGACAGTTCCCCACTGTCTTATAATTGAGATACAGTATCTGAAATGTTTTTGCAGGGCCTATTTATACGCATAGTAAGTCTCTCTTTTGAGTGGTGTGTGAGACTCTACCCTCCTTTTGCCTGATCACAAATGAAGCCTGAATTAAGTAGGAGATTAGTGGTGGCTGTCAAAGATGTGAACCGTCATGAGCTAATAATCCCATCCCCCAACTGTTGTCCTATAAGAAAAAGCTGCTCAGAAATAGTTAGTAATAAAGCACAAAATGAATTTCGGTTTCATTCCTCAAAATCCCAACATAGCTTCTGATTTAGTGAAATTTGACTTCAATTTTACTTCTCAGAATGGGAGATTCCAATATGAGAGAGTAAATCCAAACTGTCTTCGCAGAATATTATCTATTCAGGGAAAGAAGTAAGTGTTGCCTCTCTTTCCAACTCGGTACAAAATATGTCTCCCCAACCCGAACCCCAGCTCCAACATTCTAAAGCCCCAAGTTTTTCTTCATGTGTTTCTGGGATTTTCACAGTTCAAAATACCTTTATTCCCTTTAGGACCAGAAGCTTGAGATATCTTGCAGATCTGCACAAAAGCTTCCATTTTCATGGGTGCTGAAGTTTCAGACAAATAACTGAACCTCTAGGGTTCAGGTGGAGTCAGGGTTTATCTAAATGGAATTAAATCTTCCATGGCTTTGCAGCATTTAGTTTCTGTGCCTCTGTATTGGAAAAGAGGGGACCCTTTCAGGTTGATAGTAAAGTTAATTCAGATTATTCTTTCCCTTATTCAAAGAGAATCAATTAATAGGTTGGAGAAACTCTTTACCCGGTCTAAAAGCTTCCATGGTTCCAGCAGCTTCTACCTGGGAAAATCCCCAGCCATTCTTTTGGAGCTCCCTGTGTCTGAGTCCCCGTGAAAGGCACTCTGAAGCTGCCCATAGACTTCAATGGCAGCTTGGCCAGTCTGCCTGGGGTATTAACATAATAATTACAAGGTCCCAGGCGGATAGCAGCTTTTCAAGTGGCAAACTCACTGGTAGGACAGTCTCCTGTAACTCACTCTTGGGAGAGGAATCCCACATATGCTGTATCAAGTAACCCATCTCAATTTGCCATTTCGCAGATTATGTCTGACCCAACCCATCCGATTGCAGGCATTGTGCAACGGCGCCACTTCTCTACAACACATGCTGATAGTTAGTGCAAATCACAGTGATTTTGTTATATATAAAGGTAACTAATGAGCTGCAACGTAAAGTAATTGCTATTTTCAATGGACAGGATGAATCTGCTCCTTAATTTTTTCCTGAAAAAAAAAAAAACTCATTTTTTTTTTTTTTGCCAGAATTTCAGTGAGTGATTCACATTACTGTCAATTACACGCCCTTATTATGGATCACAGCCACTAGGCAGCTGTCCAGGAAAACACAAGTCTGAAAATGCTTCTGTTTTAAGAAAATTAAATTCATGGTTGCTCCTCCCGTGGGCATGTACGGCAGGCAGGAAGCCTCCGATTTCTTGCCAAGGAAAGGGATAAGGCCCTGCCTACTTTATCTGGATTAAGTAGCCACTCTGACATTTTGAGATCTTGATACCAATGCCCAGATGCAGGGCTTGGTTTGGGTTTCTAAATAGTCTCTCTTTATTTTTTTTTTTTTTCCTTTACGTGCGTGTTACAAAACACAGACTGGTGTTATAAAACAGTATTTCTAGTTATGAGTCACAGCAGTGCCCGTGTGTTACCAGGGAGGCCTCGTGGAGGCTGGCTGATGGAGAAACTGTCCACTTCCCTCCTTCCCAAAAGTCAGGGTTGAAGACAGTTTAGGGCCCTCGGCTCTATTTTCGAAGATGGGCTTATTGTCACCATGGTCAGTCATTTCTCTGTAAGTGTAGGGGAAGCTACAACTGAAAATACTACATTTACTATTGGGCTGCTCTCTGGTCTAGGAAATCCAGCTTTTGTATGGGTGAAATTAAGGCTGTTAGAGTTTGTAGATGCATTCTTCCTGGGAATGTTGTTCAGTTTTAGCATAGTATCTTTAAACCCTTCAGTTAAGGTTGCCTAAATCATTTATGCATTTGGCAAAACTGTGAGAATTACATGATATTTTTCCGGTTCTGAGCCTTTAACTACATCTATATGTGATTCATAGCATCAGACATTTCAAATAATGAAATATTTAGTAGCGATGAAACTGGCCTTCACATTATCTGTGTTCCAGATACATTGTGTCTAAGGAATGTTAGCATCTAAAAGAAATATTTAAAAGACAAACGATTGTGAATTGGGTGAAATCAGTTTCACCTCTTATTTTGTTTAGATGCTGATTTAAGCCAAAAACAGACAGAAAAAAAAAATGTTTTAGATGATTGATGAAATTTGAATGTGGACTGGTATTTTAGATAGCAATTGTTTTTTTCTTTTTTTCCTTTTTCTTTTTTTTTTTTTTTTTGAGACAGAGTCTCACTCTGTTGCCCGGGCTAGAGTGCCATGGTGTCAGCCTAGCTCACAGCAACCTCAAACTCCTGGGCTCAAGCGATCCTACTGCCTCAGCCTCCAGAGTAGCTGGGACTACAGGCATGCGCCACCATGCCCGGCTAATTTTGTCTGTATATGTTTAGTTGTCCAGCTAATTTCTTCCTATTTTTAGTGGAGACGGGGTCTCCCTCTCACTCAGGCTGGTCTTGAACTCTTGAGCTCAAGCAATACTCCCGCCTCAGACTCCCAGAGTGCTAGGATTACGGGCATGAGCCACCACACCTGGCCAGCAATTGTTTTTTTAATATTGTCAGGTGAAATCATGTCATGGTAGTGGTTTTTTAAAAATCTTTGTCTGTTGAGATGAAGATTGTGAAGTACTTATGGATGAAATGACAAGATACCTGAGATTTACTTTAAAATGCTCCAGAAAAAAAGTATGTTGGGGAGGGGCTGGGAGTAGGTAAAGCCAGAGTTGCAAAATATTGTTTTAGCCGAGGGGGTGGGGGTGAGACCATGGGGGCAGATTCTGCTATTCAGAATCTGCTTATTTTTGCATAAGCTTGAAAATGTTTGAGTAAGTTAACTTTTTTTCCTTGTTGTCTCTGATTGAGAAGATGATTATTTTTACATTTGGGGTTTTACCACTCAGGCAATTAGTATTTAGTGAGAAGGAAGTGACAAGGATGAGCATATCAAATTCAGGCAGTCAATAGTGATCTCTTAAAACTATATAAAATTTATGAACTGCTATGTATATTATGCATTGATTGTTAACACACAAGTAAGAAAAATTACCCTTTATAATAAGGTTGCCTGACCTTCATTTCAGGTAGCGAAAAGGTGTCAGCCTTAATTGCTCTTGTTTTTAAATCTTTTCAATGTTATTATGGTTATAAAGATCTAAGTTTGAGTGTCAAATGGACCACCAGAGTGTCAGCTAGTGGTCCTCGCCTCCCAGGTTAGAGGTAGAGGACATTTTCTCAGGGGAGGTATAAAGTGTCTTGTTCAAAGTCAGTTCCACTTGCTTATAGAAGTGGAAGCAAGACTAGAACCCTTCAAAACCAGTACCTTTTTCAACTCTATCATGCTACCTCAATCTCATCCTTTAAAATACTCATTAACATTCTACCCTCTAGGGATCAAAGCAGTTTTCTAAATCCAGACCAGTGACTGCATGTCAGATGTTCATTCCAGGTGGTGTGGCCCCGAATTATCTTTTCTTTTATTGAACGCCATTTCCAAGTTGTGCGATAAGTCCCAGAAGTGATCATTTTTAATTCTGCTCTTGTTAACGCTGTGCAGCAGGTTTGCGGCACATTCTTCCTCCTCTGGCTTTCATAGACTTTCTGTCGTGGTGGGTGAACATACTCAAAGGACAGTGTAGGCCAAAAGCAGGAAACACTTGGCCAAGTGATTCCGCCAAGACCATCAGCCACTTCTATAGTGCCTTTCTGAAAGGCCTTTTGTAGTTTAAGCTGAAATTCCAAACATCACAATTGAAATACGGACATGTTTTTCTTCAAGTGGATAAAATGGATCCTGTTTGGCATTTGTGGCCAAAACCTTCTAAACACAAACTCACCCACTAAAATGTTATCTTCTTTGCACTTAATAGCAGCTCACTGAAATAAAGTAGAGGATTGGGTTGGCATTTTATAAAATAATTTTTACAATTACAAAATGGTTTTCAAGAGTTTTAAAAGAGCAGCCCTCTGATTCCTAAAAACATAGTTGTGCAAATACATGGGAAAATAGAAATACATACAGAAGGGCTTTGCCCTGTTGCTGTGGTCTGTGGGGAGACCAGCCACAGAGTTGGGTCCTCTCTTCTGCCCATTGCTCAAAACTCTGACTTCTCTCATCTGTTGGGTGCCCAAAAAGTACAGATTTCATTTATTCGCCTCGTAATCCCCCTGATCTTACCAACCTCCTAATACATGGAAAGCATCACGGATAAAAAAGAAAAAATGCAATATCCTCCCAGTTTACCTTTTTTCTTTTTTTGGAGGAGGCAGGAGTAGAGAGCTAGAAAAATGCATGAATGCACAAAGTAAATATTTTGGACATAGGTGCTAAGGAAAGAGATGACTTAGGAACCACCCCTCCCAACACTGGGGACTCCTGGAAATCACCAAGGATGAAGCGTTGGCTACGAAATATTGCAAAGTATGAAGAGGGGTGAAGGAGGAGCTGACCTGGCATCCTGGGCAGAGGTAGATAGAAGTGCAGTGTAAAAACGTGCTATTTGTGTGTCTGTCTGAGGTATACTTAATCCTGAGGATTTTATAAACTCATTTCATCTTTTCCTTTTTTTTCTCTTTTTTTTTTTTGAGACAGAGTCTCACTCTGTTGCCCAGGCTAGAGTGCCGTGGCGTCAGCCTAGCTCACAGCAACCTCAAACTCCTGGGCTCAAGCGATCCTCCTGCCTCAGCCTCCCGAGTAGCTGGGACTACAGGCATGCGCCACCATGCCCAGCTAATTTTTTCTATATAGTTTTAGTTGTCCAATTAATTTCTTTCTCTTTTTAGTAGAGACGGGGGTCTCGCTCTTGCTCAGGCTGGTCTCGAACTCCTGAGCTCAAACAATCCGCCCGCCTCGGTCTCCCAGAGAGCTAGGATTACAGGCTTTTCCTTTTTTTTCTTAAATCATATCCTTCTAAAAGACATCTACTAACTTACTTATAACCCAAGGTAATAATTCTGTAGGGGAGGCAGGGATTGGATACATGGAAACAGGAAAGTATTTTGTTTCCATTTTGGGCTCCCAAGGAGGAGTTTTTAAAGGGTCCCGACTCTGCCTCAGCTTTTTGGGAATTGGCTTTGTTGTCTCTACGGGAAGGTTCATTCCTTTTCTGGGCCCCCAAATGCAGCGTAATCTGACTGGGGAGTAACTCTTCTCGTTTTCCAGGGGCAAAAGAATCGGCTTCCCTTGGTTTTGTTGATAGAAATAAGGTTTGTCTCCTTGTCCAAAGCTGCTTGTGGAGTCCTCCTTGGGAGTTGTCATGGAGAGGGCCTGTTTCCCCTGGGAGGGTTGGCAGAAGCAAAGTTACAGTTAGACCCACTAAGATGTCCACATCCAAAGTGGTAGGAGAGGGAAGGGAAGGTGGCGAGGAGGAGGAGAAAGAGGGTGAGAAGGAGGAGGAGGAAATGCATAGGTAGCTTTGGAGCTCACCCAAGGGGTTCTCCCTCTGAGCCAACCTTCAACCAGGCAATCCGATGACAAGGCCTTTTACTTTGTTCAAGAAACCCTGGAGATTTGTGGTTTCTAATATTCACGGTGCTGTGTGCCAACCCACATAGCCAATTCTGCAAGCAACTGGTGCTGCAGACACATGACCCATATTTCTCACAAATCCCACTATTCAATGGTCTTTCTATTCTTCTAATTATACCAAGGAGAGAGTCTCTAGTGGGTAATAATCTCTTTTTGCTAATACTTTGCAGTTGGGTCCCAAACCAAGGTCTTTCCTTTATCACAGCTTGAATGCGGTATTTTTATTTCAGAGCACGCCACCGCTAATGGGGAGGAGCGAGTCTCTCGGCCTCCTGGGGTGGTGGTCAATGGGTTTATCCTTTACTTTGCCTTCCTTTTTGACTGAACGCCTCATTTGGTTTGGCTTGCCTGGGCAAACAGGGAGACGCCTGCCCAGCAATCCCACCCAATGCACATTGTATGGTCTGGCTCTGTTGTTTATTTTTTCGAACCGGATACTCAAATAGTATATGTTGTGCAATCTTTTTTTTTATTTATTTCAGCATATTATGGGGGTACAGATGTTTAGGTTACGTATGTTGCCCTTGCCCCCCTCCCAAGTCCGAGTTTCAAATATGTCCATCCTTCGGGTGGTGCGCATCACACTCTATGTATGCAAATACCCGTCCCCTCCTCCCCCCTCCCCCCTGCCCAACATCCAATAGATGTTATTCTTATATGTGCATGTATGTATTGATCAGTTAATACCAATTTGATGGTGAGTACATGTTGTGTTTGTCTTTCCATTCTTGGGATACCTCACTGTTGTGCAATCTTTAACTAAGTCATATTCCAAGTTATTTGGTTTCGAGGAATCTTGCAAAATGGAGGAAGTTCACTGTTCTATAAGTTTGATTACTATTATTAAAAAAAGGAAAAAAGTAATCTCAGTAGTCAATGATTTAAACATTCCTTTTTAATCTATACCTCTTTTGTGGAGTATATCTCTGTTTACTTTATCTCATAATTTTTTATGCGTATGTATTATCTCCCCGCTAGACTGTAAACACCTGGAAGGCAGGATTGGCATCTGTTTTTGTGTGCCTCCAAACTCCTTGTACCATCATTTAATGAAACAAGGCAGACATATATGCACATTGGATTGGGGACTTAGTAGCCCCTTGGTGCTGAGTCTCCTGCTTCCTGGCCTTGTCATCTGGGGAAACTCCAGCTGGGCCAGTTTTCCTCACCTGAGAAGTGAGGAAGCCGGACTGGATGATCCCCCAAAACCCTTCCCTTCCTAAATTCTGATTCTATACGAGCCAACCAGACCTGGCTTAGGAGGACTGGAGTTACTTCAGTCTTTATCATTAATTTTTCTTTGTACCTGTGTCTCAAAAAATAGATTATCTAAATTTCTCCAGTTTGGTAGAAGATATTGATTTTACCTCTATAATACATCTGAAAGAATCCTGAATGAGAAGTTACTGTAAATCACTAATATAACCATTAAGCGTTAAATTCCTTAGGGAGCTATTCTTCGGTCAGCCAGAAAGGCTTAATTTATTTTTCTTTAAATTAAAAGACTTGCAAAAACTGAACAAGCAAGAGGGTCTCAGAAAAGATGAGGTACACTGCTGTGGTCATAATCCCTGTGCCCACAGTATGTGTGGCATGTTGACAGATGGACATGTCTGTGTCTGAGGTGGAAGGGTACCCTCCTTTGCTCTTCTTTAGCCTAGATGAGTAAAATCTGATTAAAACGGACATCCAGGGGAGGCAGAGAAGGTAGAAGTGGTGGGAAACTGACTTCTGTTCTAGGAAGCTTTGGGGAGGAAGGGTCACATGCCTATGCTGGCTTTGAATGTCATGTATTCTATCACTTACCTGTTGAATGCCTACTATATACCAGACGTTCTTCAAGGTGCTAGTATTTGCTAGTTGTATTGTACAGAATTGATGCCACCTCTTCTTCCTCCCTGTGTCCCTGGAGTTTTGAGTCCCTAGAAGCACTAAATAGGTGTTCTTAAAGCAACTGGTCTCCAAATGCTGTTCATCATGGCCTCCTCCACCTGCTCTCAGGACGAGAGCTCGCTAGGCCCAAAGAGCTAATGCAAAGCTCTCTAAACACCGGGGCCTGACCAAGGATATCTGGGTAACTTTTCACCCTTCCGAGCCTTAGAGAAATGTTCTCCTTGTCTTCAGAAATAGGAAAGTTTTTTAAACCAGAAAATATTGCCATGAATTTGGGACATTCCATTCTCATGATTTTCTTCTTTCACATTTTCAATTCATTCACTGAATATTAATTTATGAGTTCATATTGCATGCCAACCACGATGCTAGACACAAGAGATGCAATAAATGGTAAACAAGTGTATTAGCTTCCTATTGTAACTATAATACATGGCCATATCTTGGGATTTAAAACAACACGAAGTTATTCTAGGTCCTGTGGGTCAAAAGGAGAAAATCAGTTTCATTGGGCTAAAACCAGGGTATTGACAAGGCTAGTTCCTTCCAGGACTCCAGGGGAAAATCTGCTTCCTGACTTTTCCAGCTCTAGAGGCCACCTGTATTCCCTGCCTCGTGGCTCCCTGCTCCATCTTCCACACCAGCACCATGGTACCACACAGTCTCTTTCTGTCTCTCTGCTTTGATAATCACATCACCTTCTATGTCTTTCAGTCTCTTGCCTACTTCTCCCAAGGATCCTGGGATTATATTGAGCCTACCCAGATAATCCACAGTAATCTCCCCATCGCAAGATCCTTAATCACAGCTGCAAAGTCCCTTTTGCCTAAAATAACATATTCACAGGTCTGAGAAGCAGGATGTGGACATCTTTAGGGGGAGGGCATTATTCAGCCCATTGAAACAAGGTACACAGCATTTCAACCCTTAAAGAGCCTAGGTGCTCCTCGCATAGTTGCACAGCAAGAAAAAAATGGGATGGGTTTCTTGTTTGTTTGCTTGCCTGCTTGTTTGTTTCTGATGCTTTAGTCCAGTCATATAGTTTCAGTGGAAATAAATTTGTAAAACAAAATATGGAGAAAATGTCTGTTAAATTCAAATTGTGTCAAGGTTAAAAATAAACCTTTCTCTTCTAAAACTCTGCTTCATACACAGAAAGTTAACTGTACCATGAAACATTTTAGGGCATAAATCTAAACAGTTGCATGATCCCTATTTCAGGATGAAAAGATTGGAATCTTAATTTGCAAGGAAAGAAATAAGACTTTTCTGTCCTTAGCCTGTGAGAAACTTTGGTCAACAAGTCTTTTTTTCAGCAGCTCCTTTCATTTAGACATTCTAAATCCCAATGATCCCAAGAGGCAGCTTTCACAGGAGAAGAAGAGAATCCACTTCCTCATCTGAAGTATTGGCTACAAAAGTTGGGGTCTCCTGGTAGAACTCATGCTTCTGTTGAGATTTTAATTGTCCCTAAAGCTCTTTGTAGTTTTGAAAATTCAAAAGTGAAAAATGACTCCCTAGGGTATCTGAAACATAAATTATAATACTAGGCAAATAAGAAAACCAATTTGGAAGAGGAAG
Organism: Propithecus coquereli; assembly: GCF_000956105.1. Taxonomy (NCBI): domain Eukaryota; kingdom Metazoa; phylum Chordata; class Mammalia; order Primates; family Indriidae; genus Propithecus; species Propithecus coquereli. The sequence goes on along the minus strand of NW_012151618.1, from coordinate 9,237,573 downwards.
AATTTGGCCACAAATAGCAGGAAATATATCAAAGTCAAAAAATGAGACCCAGTGGCTAACACAGAGCCTGAGAGGCGGATACACTCAGGCTCTGAACTGAGAAAGCCACCAAAAGTGGACAGTGCCATGAAGAGTCCAGAGGTTTCAAAAGCCCCCATAGGCTCAACTTTTGCCTCTGCCACCTAGGAGTAATTGGGCTGTTGTGCAGGTTATTTATTTTTGAGTCTCATCTGTAAAATGGGGATAATAATACCTGGCCAAATAAATAAGACCATGCTGGTACAAGCAGATGCTTTCTCAGTGCCTGGCCAGTCAGCATGCAGTCAGTAATGACAGTCACTTTGTGACGAGGGAGAGGATGGAGCCCCCATCTTAGCCCCGCCCCCATTCCCTATTGCATGATGTCTCTTCATCTTCTGTGTCTGCCCATGTCATTCACTTTGGTCACACGGAAGATACTGTTTTGTAAGGCACACTTCTGATTTGCTTCATGCCCTGAATGTGTTCAAGTACACACACACACATACACACACACACACACACACACACACACATACACACACGCATGCACTGCACGCATTATTCCAAAGGATGACCTTGTATCTACGGCTCATATATGGCGGCCAATTTTCCAAGCAAACTCAAGCACTGTGACAAGAGTTTGAGCTTTGCCCAATCAGTTGAGATTTGTCTGCAGGCTCATAGGTCATTCCCCCTAGCAAGCTAAAAAATTCACTTTCAAAGTGGTTCATAACCTGTAGAAACGAAAGCCCACGGTGTAACATCTCAGGTAAAAAATCCAGTGTCACTCAGATCAGGCTTACTGGCTGAAGTCTGGTGATTATGAAGTGAACTCTGTTGTTGCGAACCTGTGTGAGCATCAAAGTCTGCCATCACTTTTATTGGCAGGTGCCATGGGCTCAGACAGCAAGAGGGCAGGATGGAAAAGTGCCACCGAGCTAGTCAAACAGAGAAACAATGGAGACAAGGAAAGCAAGAGACCGACCACATAGAGCATTTTGATTTTTCTAAAAATGGACCTATTTGTGTAGTGGCAAGTAATTAAAACTTAGGGCCATGTGGTTGGTGTTAAATGTTAAGTATTTCAAAATGGTTAAACGTGTTCTGTGCACTTGATGGAAATGTGATTCCCTACCAACTAATTGAGGGCAGGGGGAAAAAACATGGAAGGGATTTGTTTTCAAGGAGGAAAATGAAAATCAGAAGATATAACATCATTTTACTTTTCTTCTCCATGGGAGATTTTAAGAAGATTTATCTTAGCTTTTCTGGAAGGACACGTGCAAATCATAGAATCACAGAATTTCAAGATTAGCGGGGAACTTTGCAGTGGCCACTCCCATCTATCCGCCGAATCTACCACCCTGCATCCAGCGTATGCACAAACCTGGAGTGGAGGGAATTCACGTCTTCATTTCATTTTAAGACAGTCCATTCTGTTTTTGAGCCAATCTGACTTTCAGAAAGTTCTTCTGTCTACTAAGTAGGAGATCTGTTTCCTTACAATTTCTACCCGTTGGTTCTAGTTTTGCCTTTCTTATACTATTAGTTATCTTCAATAATTTTACAATAGGAAAAACTGGAGCAAAGTTGGGTTAAGTAACTTGTGTGTTATTTCATAGCTACTCAATGGCAGAGCAAGGATTTAAATCCGGGTCTGCCTCACTGCAAATCTCCCGTTTTTTTCCGTATGTCACTGGATTTTTCACGCTAGGGAAGAGAAAGGCAGCCTGCTGTCTAGCAGGGGACAAGCAGTGAAGACCTAACAAGAAATGAAGGAGATGGTTGAGTTCAGAGGAGGGGGATTTGCTTGAAAATTCAGAGAAGGGAGGAGAGAATTGGTGAGTGGAGTGATAGAGCCAGGTAAAAAGACACTCCCCTCTGGTCAGGCTACACTCTTCTTAAGCCAGGCCTTTTGACTGCGGTTATCTCAGTATAACTCCCATCCAGCTATTGACAGCTTTCCACCTGGTGACATGCTTAATGGCCCATGAAATTCTAGCCCTCAGGGCTCAAGCCTGATATTTATGGTTCCCCACATAAACCTAAAGTGGATTGTAAATTTATCTCTCTGAGATTTAGGTGACTGAAATGGCTGTTCAAAACTCTGAAAGGGTTAGTCGACTTTGTGGACATGTTGTACCAACTTTTTAAAAGATTAGGGTCAGAGGAGGGTGCAGAAAGCTGGGCCGTTTGTGAGAACGTTCCCAGAAGCCTCCTGGTGTGGAAGCCTTCTCATGTACTCCAGGGCACGGGAGGCTAGGTAGAGGGATGTAGATTGATTTTGTGCCACAGAATAGTGGTACATTTTGTGTAACTGAAATCTATTATATCACAACAAAGAAAGCACGAAGGTCTGCAAAGGAGCTATAAAGGGAAGTTGTTCAGCATGGGCAGGAAACTGTTTCTAAGCTCCGGAGTATGGCAAGTGGATTTTGATATAGCTGGGCATGTCTGCAGCAGGAGGTATTTAAGTAGGAATACTTTACATGTGGAAGAATCGTTCTCGCTGGGGCCCTTCTCTGGAGGCAAGCAACATATGGTATTTATGTGAGTTTAGGTGCGTACAGCCTTCAGATCTGACACATTTGAAAACAGCAGCATTTTCATCTCTTGCTAGTCTAAGGTGAACTTGCACTGTATGTGGGGTGTGACTTAAATTTCACCAGCAAGTTCCGACATGTAAGTTTATGAGAAAACATCTGTATATTTCCATGAAAAGACGGGGACTTAGTAACAACAGCAATAGTGATAACATTTCCTCTGCCTCGTATCAAAACTGCTTAGTATTCTCCAAAAGTTTCTCTCTTTTGCCACCGAGAATACTATGGGTTGTTTAGGAGGGATGCATGTAGTCAGGGAAGGATGTGGCATGTTGCAAAGAACTCAGGCATTAGAGACAGAAAGACCCAGGTTTGAATCTTAGCTTCTCTACGTGTATTTGTTATATAACTCTGAGCTTGCTTTTAAATCTGAGTCTCAATTTCTAATCTATCAAATGGGGATTAAAAATACGAACTAAAACATTGTTATGAGGTTGAATGACACTGAGAATTGAAAAGTAAATAGGTTTATAAAACAAGAACATTGCTGGCGAGGGGTTGGCATAGTTCCTCCTTTATTGTGGAAGGTAAAATTTTTATTTTGGAAGGTAAAATTCAACTGTGTACTAAACCCTCCTCCATAGGGATCAACAGGAAATTGCAAACTCCTTCTGAGCGGAAGCCTTCACCAGGGTCCACACATTAGCTCTCTCTTCTCCTGGTTTCAGCCCACAAGAAAACACATTCTTCCCCCAGGATGATCACACCAGGAGAAAGCTGTCTCATACTCTGTCTGTGGAATTTCTCTCCCCGGTTTTTGAGATATCCTCGCCTCAAGGGCAAAGCATGAGTTTGAACAGTGTTTGGAAACAAGTTCAAATCTGAATGCATTCACCTCCCCCATGCTGAGGGTGGGATTTTCAGGCCACCCTTTCTGAAGCTGCTTATCAGTAACCTGAAGTTGGAATGCCCTCCTGAGGTCAATGTATAAAAGCCAGCAGCGTAAATAGGAACTGAGGCTGAAGTCACCATAAATGTTCTCGAACAACTTCAATAGAGAAGGCCTGTTTGATCCTCTCTAAGCTTCCTGAAACAGAGCTGAATATTTGTTTGTTTTGTGGTAGCTCAACTTTTTTTCAGGCCTTTTAGTGCATGGCTGTTGGTTTCTCTGTTTAAAAGGAAAATGCTTTTTCTCAGTAATGATGTTTGCATTCTAAACCGGGTGATACCCACTTCTAAAGGCCATTTCATCATAAAGATAAAGTTCTGCTAACTCTTATGACCCAAAAGATAAAGGATGTGGCCAGTTACCATGACTCGTGCTTACCTCCTGAAGTGTGTCACTTGGTGCACATACCTAAAAACGTGTAAACAGAAAGTTTCTAGATTTATTTTTACATTGGAGATTTGATCTCACGGCAGTGGGGCAGGGTGCGCGGGGGGAAGGTGGGGGGAGCGGGAGGAGAGGTGTCAACGTAAATGACTATGCAAAAATGACAAACTGCGTTTTGAGCTTTCAGTTGCCAAAGATACAAAGGCCAAGTTAAGGTGAGTTTGTTATTCTATTGCTTTTTGAGGGGTCTGTTGGTAATTAGCGCTACTGCTTATTATTTTAATATTCATGGAAGCTCAGTGGATGCCCAATCCAAAGTAGACAGATGCCCAAGAACAACAGGGAGAAAATGCCCAGGAGTAAATGAAGGGGCTGCAGTCAGAAGTGATCAGATCTTGTGCATGAGATAGCAGTGGAGGTGAGCCCTTCCTCTTGGCCTCCTTTCTGGTAGATGTGTATCAACACCATAAAACCAGCATATGATGTTCGGCTGATTGGCAACTCCTAAAACAGAATGTTCTGAAGTTGGAAGAGCTCAGAAGTGGCATGTCAGGGCTTAGGTGCTTGGCAGAGTTTTTGGATACACATAGAGGGTATTTTTTCTATACCTCGTCTCCAAAATGCTAATGTCCCTGAGTTTCTGTTTGTCTCAGAGCCCCTCAAAGTGTGGGAGACAGCATTTGAGTTTAAGACGGCAATGGTCGGATCTCCTCTCTGCAGCCTGTGAACACAGGAGACAAGTGCCAGGTGTCAGAAGCAAGAATCTTATATGCCATGGATTTTTTTTTTTCCTGGAAGCAACTGGAAACTAAATCAGTGACACTTAAGTCCTTCACCTGCTACATGACTGCAGCCAGTGTGTGTGAGTCAGAGTGGTACCAAGAAGAGCCCTCATCAAACAGCCGCAAGAGTTATGGGCTCTGGCTTGGAGTGAGAATGTTCTACTGTGTTCAGAGTCATGGCAACTTGAACTTGGCGGCCGTCTCTGCTTCTGAGATTACAAGTGCCTCATGGCCAAGTGCACCTGTGAAGAGAGTTGACCTCGGAGTGGGATGTAGATTGAGAAACCTCTCTTTCGTAGCTGACAATTCATGTGAACTCCTTTAACATCTGGATGGTTAAGTAACAGTTTAAGTGTTGGAATTACCTGGCCTTGTTTTTCCATCCTCCATGTATTCAATATAAGACACACTGGGAATTACTGAAAGCTTCCCTCTTCCCCCCCAAAAAGGGGGAGGGGGACTTAGAATTAAAAGGATATTTCCATAGTGTCTTTTGTTTCCATCATCAAAGCATACAAAATTAACTGAGAACACTCAGTGAGGTATAATAACAAGTTCTCTTTGCAAAAAGAATAGTTTTCAGAGGATTGTTAAGATCAGATTTCATGACAGACATGTTTCAACATATTTGCACTTCTCTGAACATGGTACATTTGCTTTCATGTGTTGTGATTAGCTGGTTTCTGTGTTTAATCTGTAGCATGTGACCTTTTTCTATAGTAGTGCTTCTATAGAAAATTGTATCCTGGGCATGTGGGAGACCAGCTATATTGTTTGGTTTTTAAAAAAAAAAAAACCTGTCCAACATTTCTAATAGCCATAGAAGATTCCAAGAAAGTGATCTACGGGTACCCAAGGTTAAAGTTCCAAAATTATTTTCGTATTTTCTTAAAAATGATTTTTAAATGAAGTTGAGAAATGGTACTGACAATGATCCAATATTGGTGTAATTAGGATAGGCATCATATTCTACTCAAACCAAACTTTGATATGTTTGTACATAAAGCAGTGTGTGGTTTATTGCGTATCAAATTTTTCATTTATCCATAACTTCTTCAGAACTGTATTTGGAAGGCACCTACATGTTCGCTTGCATGCAAATGTGACACCATCATGGTTTCTAAAGAATGTTCTCTCCAGCTCTCCCACCCTCCCTCAGCCTGCCTCTTGTTAAGTTAGCCAATCGAAGTCAGCATTACAGCCTCTCCTTTGGCCTGTGTTCTCCATCCTTCTTATATAAGCCTTGGTGGCCCCACACCTGTCCGCAGCCACCTGGCCTGGCAGCCTGTAATAGCTGTCTCACTCTTCCTCCTCCTCACCTGATCCCTGCAGCCAACCCAGCTGCCACTGGGGCATGATCCCACGGATTCTGAAGACAGCTGCAGCAGGCTGAGGGTGATTTCTTGTAGGGTACAGAGGAGGCTCTATTTAAATAATGGGCATCCTCTCAATAAGAAACACTTCACATAATACGTTTGAGTACCTTCTGGGTATAAGGTATTGGGTTCTTTTCTCTTTCTGAACAGTGTTGGTCTTTAAATATCCCTAGCACAGGAACAGCCTCTGTGATTAAAAGACCAAAAAAATATAATAGTAACAATGAGGTTTTCCAAGGCAGTAACTCAATCCACTATTCTGGTTTGTTTTTCTATCTCTCACCTTGTCACTCTTGCCTCAGGACTAGTTGTCCCTTTGCTCAATTCATTCAGCGAACAATTAGCAACAAAGCTGGCAGCTCTGGCAGTGATTGAAACTCTGACTGCATCTGCCAAGGTCTTCCAAGCACTTAGCAAAAAGCCGGGGATCTGCCAACCCAGGCAGATTTGGGGTGTCACCTGTACAGGGCTTCACAAGTCTCTTGTCTTTTCTGGCTCAGGGCCTCCCCCCGACCATGGGATCACTCACAAACTCCCGTGCCGCCCACCAGCCTGTGTCTGAGTGTGGTTTGAGAGTACAGGGATTGAGGAGAAAGCTTAAGAAAGCACGGCATAGCTGAGCATGAAGGAGCCATAGAGAAAGTCTGTGGAATTAAGGAAACTGAGGCCTAGACTTACAAGCCATACACAGAAAGTTAGGAGCAAGGGCCACAGAACGTACTAGAACAGAAGCAATAGCTACGTGGTCCATTTCCCAGTCAATACCAAGTGAACCATTTTTGGAATGAGAACAGCTAGTTACATTTCTTGCTAGACTCTTCTTCCGGGTCATCGACACCTCATCCCGCAGGTTACTGAACCCAAAAATAAATATGGGAAATTCGTGCGTATGCCGCACTTGGGATCCGCTGCCTCCTTCTCAATCCTTAATTATGTTCTGCAGCCTCCCTGCGAAGCCGGACATTACCACTGGGTGAGGAAATGACGCCCCACAGGAGCTGTGTGACTTGCCCAAGCGTTACGAGGCAGACAGGCCGGGCAGGGTGAGACTTTCCAGTTTGTGATGCCCACACCCATGTGCAATCAGCCTCGTCACCCTGGGCCTTGGCTCAGGGAGTAAATAAACAAACAAAAGACCATTGCATTGCTTTTACTTCTGGAGATCAATGGGTTCTTATTCAAAAGAGGAGCAAGGGGCGGAACAAATGGCAACTAGTAACAAAATTATTGGGGGAGAGTGGTGCCACCATTTAGGGGCTTGGAGGTCCGCGCTTACTGAAGCATCCGCTTTTCAGTTTCTCTCTGTTGCTCACATACCCGGGTTTTATTCAGCAAAGGTGACATAGGTCTCACGAGGCACTGGGAATTCGAAAGTGATACCGTGAGGTCTACCTTGTTGTATTAAGGTTCAAAACCATGTGATCTTGTGTGATGCGTGCTGTGATGGAGACATATATGGAGAAATGTGGAAGTTCAGCAGAGGAAAATTACCCTCCTTGGGGGATCCAGGAAGGCTTCACAGATAAGGTGACATTTAAATAGAATCAAAAAAGATGAGTGGGAGTTTGCTAGTTGGAAACAAGGGGAAAGAGCATTTGGGCAGCTACGGCAGAGGTTTGATAAATTCTGACTTCAGAATGCACCCCCGCACTCCAGTCGTGTTCCCTCTAACCTACAGGGTGAAACTGTGAAACAATAGGCTCGGCTCTCAGGTCTGGCTTCGAATAAGCTCCCTCTGTCCTTTGAGGTGTTTCTCAATGCGCGCGCTTTCTCCGTGCTAAATGGAACCCAAGGCCTGGCCAGGATTTCTGAGAATTCCTAGGTTTGAGGGTACAAGGTGAAGGCCCTGAGGCTGTGCTTGCATGCTCACCTCGGGAGCTGGACCTCTGCTTCTCCTGGTTCGTCTCGGTTTATCAGATGTCTTTTATATATATATGTAGAGGGGTGTGTGTGTGCACATATATGCCATATGTGTGTGTGTGTGATTACATATATGTGAAATAAGTCCCTTAATTTTTTAAAAAAAATTGATTTCACTCAATATTTTATTGGGGTAAGGAGAAGAGGATGGGTAGCAAACAACGGGTTTCTTTCCCAGGAACACACACTACTTCAAAGTGACCTGTGGGGACCTCGTTGTTAGGGTCCTCCAGTGGCTGAACCGCCATAGATTTCTCTCTAGCCACTTTGCCACACACCCTCCTGTCTTCCTCCTTCCTCCTTTTTCCACTCTCATCTCTCCTCTGTCTCCCGCCCTGAGATTCCCCCTCACCCCGTGATCCTGCTCAGCTCACTGTCCCTTGATTCCTGCCACCCCTATCCTCAAGGTCGTAGCTTATCACGGAATTTTCCTAAGCCAAGACAGGTCCTTCTCTAAGAGAAATGTTGGAATTACAGCAGTTTTAATTTCCATTTGCCTGTCTGTGACTCACTGTATCTCAGCACATAGCATAATTCCTGGCAATAAGTGGGAAATCAATAGTATTTGTTCTATGGATTAGTTAATCACTTAAATAGTGCTTTAAAAGGCATTGCCTTGTCCTGGTGTTTTGCTATACTGTAATTCTGGGCTTGAAGGCTGTATAAAAGAAGGCTTAGCCACCTTAATAAGACAGGCCCAGTGACTGCCCACTGCATGGTGACACCCTCCAGGCACCAAAGCCAGATTGCCTAAATATTCCAGGAGTCAGGTTCAGTAAGCCAAGTGGCTATGTGGTTAGGCCTGCATACAAGTCCAGGATGGAAGGACACACACCAGATGGAAGAACACGGTTTGCCTCTTCGGAAAGAGGAAGAAGGAAACACAGGGATGTGAAGGGCATGGCCATAACATTTCGTTTCTTTTAGAAAGAGCTCAAGTAGATTGGTCTAAGTGCAAACAATTGTGAAGTTTGAGGAGTAAGGATGTGCATTACCAAGTCTCTGCATTTTTTGATGTTTTATATTTTAATATTTTGTAGTTTAAAAAAGATTCCATAATGGTAAAAAAGTAAATCCCATATCCAAAATGCCAGTTGAAAATAAAGTTGCCCTACTAATGAAGAGAAATTTCAAAATGTGATGTTCTTCCAGGAAGAGAAGTCTCTGGGGCCCTCAGCCTGGCCAAACAGGAGATGACTGTCAATGGATGTTATCAGCCTGAAGCGAAAACCTCAAGTTTCACAAGAAGTCTTTGTTGCTTGAGTTCTTTGAGGTCTCTGTCTCTTACCACTGTTACGTGTTTAAATCATTAAAGGCCTGTGTTAGAGACCCACATACCTGTCCACAGAAGCATTCCCTAGTCGTTCCCAACTTTTTTTTTTTTTTTTTGGGACAGGGTCTCAGTCTGTCACCCAGGATAGAGTGCCCTGGCATCAGCCTAGCTCAAAGCAACCTCAAACTCTTAGGCTCAATGCTAGTTTTTCTATTTTTAGTACAGAGAGGGTCTTGCTTTTGCTCAGGCTGGTCTCGAACTCCTGAGCTCAAGAGAGCCTCCTGCCTCGGCCTCCCAGAGTGCTAGGATTACAGGCATGAGCCACCATGCCGGCCTGTTCCTAATTCTTAAAAGCTTGGTAGAATCATCCTCTCTCCTCTCCCTCACCCTCCCTATTCAATGAGTGTTACAAAGAGCTTTAAGGAATTTTTCTCTAACTAGTCCCCTCCCCAAGTCTTTTTCAAGGCAACATGGAAATAGTATTGCAAAATAAATTGTTGGGTTTTTTTTTTATAAATCCCAGTGGCTTCTCATGCTATTCCAGTAACTTCCCGGGAAGGTGAGAGAAATGCACAGACATTCCTGAAGTCACTTTGGTTACTAATAAGTCTCAGAGAAGCCCCAGTCACGAGGTTCCGTGCAAGTTGCCACGCACTGTCCTGAACCTTCCTTCTCAGTTTTTTATTTATTTTTTCCCATTCTAGAACAGCCAGCAAATGATTTCACACCTTTTTGTTTAGCTGCTAAAAGCAACACAATAACTCCCCTCAGGCCTGCCTCTGTGGGTTCCAAAAATAAAATGGGCTCATTTTCATGCTAAGCATTCAAAGGCTCATAGGAATTCTAATGAAAGGCAAAGGAAGGAAAGAAGGAGAAAAGAGGGATGAGGGCTTGTGCAGAGAAGGTCAGCTTCTGCTTAGAGTTACCAGCCACCCCTGCTAGAAGCCATAGGTAGGAAATAACATAGTTCCTAGGCTGCAGATTAAAAGGAGGTCTAACGCAACTCTTAAATTTTCCAGCTGTATCTTTTATTCCTAAACCCGGGGTTATTCTTGGAACACAAACTATTGTCCATCAAGAAGAGTAGTAGCCTACTTCACCCTTCCAGATCAGAAATCACTTGAACAGGAAGTAGCCAGTGACTTGCTTCCAGGCCAGAATATAAAACCGTGGATCTCTCAGGTTCTAGGTTAACTTTCAAAATTCAAAGTTTTTTGGGCCTACGTCATTAGTGATAGCAGACTCACCTATTCCGCACGCTGCATAGTAACGAGAATGCTATGTGATGCAAGTCCCATAGTAAGAGGCCCTGCTAGCCAGCCTAGTAGGCGTGAAGAGAACTCAGTGAGAGCTTGCCGGAGTGTGCATGCTGCCCCCCTGCAATAAGAGGAATCCTTGTAGGAAGGACATTGCTGATGAGTGCTTTGCCTGTCCGAAATTTAAGCATCCCAAGATGGCACCTGCTCATTATATTTCCAAGGCATGGCTTTAATTAGGTACAAGGCCAGATCGTTGGAAATTCCCTTCACTTACTGAGCCAAACTCTGCCTTTTAGTAGCTTCTACTCATCGGTTCTAGATTTGGCCCATGGAACAGTCCAGAATCTGTCTTTTCATGACAAACCGTCCAATACTTGACAACTATCAGGTCTCCACAGTCCCCTCCCAGTTAAGTTAGGCATTCGCTTTTTCCTCTATTTTTGCTCCCAACACAGTTTCCAGTTCCTTCCTTGGGCTGTGATCCACTTTCCAGTGTTTCTGTCAAAGCACAGCCCCAGAAGTGGCGTCATGGGCACGGAGCACAGTGGAAAGAATAACTCCCTGGGCTGAAGAACACAGTATTCACACAGCCTGAGCTCACCTGAGCCATTTCTTTTAGTGGACATGTTATATGGTGGGGTCACTTTCCTTTTCAAGATCTGTGAAGAAAGGGCATGCTAAGCAAGCTCTGAATAGGATTTGCTCAGAGAATCCAAATACCACTGAAAGGAGCAAAATTTTTAAATGGTTTAGAAGGATCCCTTTACATACCAATACTCAGCATGCAAATTGTAAGTCCTTCTTATTTTCTTATAAAAGCAGATACCCAAAAGCCCTCTACTTGGTAAACTTAATATGCATTAGTGTATGTTTAGTATTTGAAAATTTTCCAAGTGCGTTTCGTTCTAATTATTCTGGGATCCGGTCTTTCTGTTTAAGGAATCATAGAATCTTTAGAAACGGAAAGGACACATGAAGGTTTTCAAATCCAGTCACCAACTTTTAGGAAGATACTATCACCCCATTTTACATATTTATTAAGAATCCACTCACCAAATACTTCCCAGGTGCCTCCTCCGTACCAGGCTTATTGAGGGATGAAAAGCATAGTCCTCTTTGTTCACGGAGCTCACATTTTCATGGGGGAAATAGAAGATAAACAGATAAGCAATATTTAAGACAGCTCTATATAGTGAGGCGTGCTATGAAGACGATAAACTAGGGCTGTGATGGGGAGTGACTAGGTCAGGGAAGACAAATTTGACCTCACTGTCGAGGTTTCAGCCAGAAAAGAGTCTGCAAGAAACTTCTTCCAAGCCACGAAAACAGCAAATGAAAAGGCCCTGAGGTAGATATAACCTCGTGTGTTCTGGGAACTGAAAAAGGCCAATACAGCTGGGAAAAAAGATAAATAGAAGAAACGAGCAATAGCGGATGGAAAAAAGTAGGCAGGGGCTAGATCACATGGGGGCCTTGGAGGCTGTGGTGAGGAGCTTGGATTTTACTCTACATTCAGCCATTGGAGGGTTTTAGACAGGGTGGAGGCATGATGTGATTTACTTTTTTTTTTTTTTTTTTGAGATAGGGTCTCACCCTGTTGCCTGGGCTAGAATACAGTGGCATGATCATAGCTCACAGCAACCTCAATCTCCTGGGCTCAAGCATCCTCCCATCTCAGCCTCCCAATGTGCTAGGATTACAGGCATGAGCCACCACACCTGGCATGATTTACATTTTTAAAACATCCTCTCTGCTTACTTTGCAGAGATGGATTGTGCAGGGTTAAAAAAGAGAAAGAGGGAAACCAGTTAGGAAGATATTACAGTGACCTGAGCAAAAGATGACAGTGGCTTAGACTGTCATGGTAGAATAGAAAGAAGTGGATAAATTCTGGACATACTCTGGAAGTAGAACCAATGGGACTTGCTAAGAGAAAGAGAACTAGAATCCAGGGGGCTTAAACGACTTACCTAAGAGAAGAGAAAGGGAAGGGCGCCAACAAATGTCGAGCACTTAATCGTGCCATGCACTTTAATCCTAATATTAATCCTAATAATACTGGGAGGAAAATATTATTTTACCTACATTTTATATATAAGGACCCTCTGGCTTAGTGAAGTTAAGTAATTAACTCCAAATCAAACACAGGGCAAAGCTGGGATGAAAACCAGGCTATCTGACTCCGTATCTTATAGTCTCTTTCCTGGATGTCACATTGTTTTCCAAAGCAGGGGTAGAGGGGGAACCCTGGGCACAGGTTCCTGGGGTGGGACTCCTTCTCTGTAGCTTTTCTTGCAAGTTTTCAATGCTTAATGAGACTGTAAGCAAATACCATCATCCACTGCAGATCCCCCAGGGTCATTATATTTAAGCAAAACGAAGATTCCTTTCTCTCCTGACCCTCCCCTCCCTTCCCTTTGGCTCCTCACAAGCCCTGGGTCAGGGCAGCTCAGCTCTGTGCGCTTTAACTACCATTGACGAGAGCCCCAATCCCCAGCTCCCTTCCAGAGAGGCTGTAGCTTGAAATTGCTTGTGCAACCCGATGACAACTTTTCTATATTTAGCAGGAAAAGTGGTGGCAAGGATCTGTCCAGCTCAATTTTTTTTACAATTTCAATGCTCAAAATCTCACAATCTCCTGAAAGGCACATTGGCCTTGACAGTACCTGAGTGGAAGGAAATATCCCCCATCTCACCGGGTTATCCGTCCGAAGCCTTGTTCCAAAGTTACGTGGACTTCAGTTGTAGAGCAGAGACTTGACATGCTGAACGCTTCTCCCACCCCTTGCTTCTACACCCCTGAAATGAAGAGAAGCTGGTCCTCCGGACGCCTGGATGGCTTTTAAGTGTTATTCTAAGAAAGGAAAATAAGCATGAAAGATTTAAGGGGGAAATGGACTATTACTTGTTTATGCCTTTAATTGACATGCATGGCACTCCGTTTTTATTTCTTTTCAATGTGGCATGCAAAAGAAATACAAAGGGCTGCTTATGGCTTAAGAACAAAGATAAACTTGCCTGGCTGGGGGAAGGGGTGAAAAAATGGCAGCAGATACTCTCAAGTGCTTACTATAACAAAATCATTGCCACGGAGGCTGCCCATCACTTGTCCTTAAAGTGACTAATTCGAGAATGAGGCACAGTTTAGCTTTTCTCCAGCCAGACTAAACCAGATATAGTATATTGTCCGTGACTCTGACCCTCATCGCTGTTGGCCAGCCAGAGAAAATGATCTACTAATGAAAAGCATAACAATTAAGAAGAGCTAAGAAAAGAGGAAGGTAGAGACCATTAAAGAAAAATGGGAATCTTTAAGACAGTAAAATAGTGCCAATTGTATCAAGAAAAGGGAATTTGCAGGGAAAAAAATCATTTTCATTGAGTACTTATTTATAGCCCTCTACTTTTTAATATGCAAGATATACCCATCCTTGTTTGTCAAGGGGAAAAAAAAGCCAGTGCAAAAGAATTTTTATTAGCTTTAGAAACAGCAATTTTAAGAGAGAGTTTTTTCATACCTTCTTCCAGTTCCCAACCTCATTTTGGGTTAAATCTTATCCAGAGGAAAAGCACTTGGTTTAGAAATGTCCTGTCTCATTTTGACAAAATCTTTTCTAATGAGATGAGTTTTAGTGTTGCTGTGTCTATTAAGGTAAGAGGTGAAGAAATAGAAAATCCACTTTTTGTAACATTGTACTTTTTGGAACTAAAGCTTCCAATATTATTTAATATAGTCCAGAAGCTAATTAACAGACCATTATTAAGAAAGAAAAAAAAAAACCTTTTATGCAATTTGGAAAAAAAATGAAAATACAGTTAAATAAAAACAAGAAAAAATTCATCTCTCACCCCTTCATTCTAAGATATCCACTGTTAACAAACCTTAAGAATAAAAAAAATTGAATGTGGAAACAATCCAAGTGCCCGTCAATCCATGAGTGGATTATTAAAATTTGGTATATGTTTACAATGGAATATTACTGAATCGTAAGAAACGACAGTGATCTGGCACCTCTTATACTTTCCTGGATTAAACTTAGGCCCATTATCCAAAGTGAGGCACCACAAGAGCAGAAGAACGGGATCCATCTGTACTCGCCATCAAATTGGTACTAACTGATCAACACTAGGGTGATCACATGACAGAAATACTCTCCAGGGATTAGGGGGATGGGGAGGCAAATCTACAACTAAAGGACACAGGGAGCACTAAAGGGAGGGAAGGGCATGCCTTTAACCCGCATTTGGGTGAGGCAAAGACATAAAGTGTAACTATAATGTTTGTACCCTCACAATACCCTGGAATAATAAAAAAAAAAAAGAAAGAATAAAACAAAATTATTTGTCACACGCCTTATAGAACCATAACAAGACTATCGTAATTCAGGCTTTCTCTCTTTTTTTTATTTTTTGACACTTTCTGGCAATTGTCTGCAGACAGATGAGTTGATATCTTTACTAGTGGCCTAGAAGCCCGAGTAGGGATGATCTTTTAACATTAAATGTCTCAATCTCCTCACTGGAAACTTTCTTTTCTTAAGAGGAACCAAAAGATACCTAATTCTTCTTTATATTACTGTTTCTAGAAATCTCAAGAAATCGAGCAAGTCCTTTCTAATTTGCTGTCATAGCACGAATCCTGTCCTTCATAGACACGAGAGCTAACGCTGCATCGTTTTCACCTAAGACCTAAAACTTTAAAGGCAAAGCGTCTCTTTCTCTAATAATTTTAGACAGCCCTCTGGTATGTCATCTTGGCAACCTTTAAAGTTGAAAGAAACCAGTATAAGAATAGCTAAAAGAACTTCTTTTAAAAAATAAAAAAGAAATGAAAGAAAAGGACTGAGAAAGAGAAACTACTGGTAAACCAATAGGAAAAGAGATCAGTAAACCACTGAAAGAAAACCCCAACACATCATCTCACATATGTAAAAAGAGTCTTTCATATGTATAAATAGAATACATATAAAAGCTGTGGGGAAAAAGGGTCAACACACGGTGCTGTGATAATTTTTAGCTTCTTGGGGGAAAAATACATTTTTCTCATACCATATAACAAATTAAGTTCTAGACAAATTAAGGAAATGATTGATATTTTAAAAAAATAACTAGAAGAATAAATTTCTGCATATTTATCCAGATAGGTGCAGATTTTCTATACTTTAAAGCAATGGTAGAACTCATAGAGTAAAAGGTCAATAAATTGGAATATAGAGAAATATAAATTTTCTATATGTCAAATAGTATCATAAATAAAATCAGAGGATAGAAAGCAAATTGGCAAGAAGATGTATTTTTTCAAAAATTAAGGCACAAAGTTAACAACCTTAATATATAAAGTGTTACTATAAATCAATGAAAAAAGAGACAAAGGTCATGAACTAACAATTGATGGAACAGAAAATAAAAATAGCTAATTAGTCTATAAAGAATTTTCAGCCTTACCAGTAAATACAAAGTTAAATATCAGGGGCCTATCAAAATAGCATGTTGTTTAAATGATATTAATTAATATCATCAGAGCTTCAGGAAGACATTAATATGTTGTGTTAATATAAATTGATACAACTTTCCTGGTGATATGTACTAAAGTCCTAAAAAATGCTGCTACTCTTTGATCCAATAATTCTACTTCCAGTTGATTATTCTAAGGAAATAATTAGAAATGCTAAGATTTATGCACAACAATAACACGTTTATTTAAGTACTATTTATAATGGTTAAAGTTGTAAACACTCTAAATGTCCAAATTAGGAAAATGATTAATAATTATTAATAAATTATAGTTATATGATAGAAAATTGTACTTCCATCACAATATTTAAAGAATTAATAAACACATGAGAAAATATTTTTGATTGAAGAAAAATAAGATGTGAAATTCTGTGTACAGAATTATCTCAGTCAAGTGAAAGTTAAAAAAAAAATAGGAAAAAATAGAAAAAAATACTAGAAGGAACCCTTCCTAGATGTTAATGGTGGTTGCATTTGGCTAATAAGATACTATGATTTGGTGATATTTTGCGCGCTTCTTTTAACTTCTTTCTGAATTCCAAATTTTCTACCATGTATGCATGTATTATTTTTAGAACCGTTTATAAAGAAAGAAAAATCAAACTACTGCGATAATAAAAAAAAGAGCCAATGGTAGGCATCCTTTTCCTTCAGCAACCTTTGATTGTGTTCTACTTGAAAGTAGGGATACTCAGACACTTCTAAGCCCAGAGAGGTACTGTTTCCTACTTTCAGTCAGTTTACTACAAAAGTGATTTTCCCCTTCCTCAGGGTTTAGTTTCCCTTTTTTTTCTTCCTTTTCCCCACATTTGATCCAAGTAAAAGCCAGGGCAATATAAGCGTCACATCCCTGCACCTTTCCAAGGGTGATGAGCTGGGATTGTTTTCACCTGTGTTTCCAAGCCTGCAAAGATAGACAGACAGAAGGAAAAGAACATGGATTTCCTGTCCAAGAAAGGAAAGGAATGGTCTCTGTAAGGACCTGGGTGAGATTCTCCAACTCTCATTCTTGTAGAAACAACGTTTCCAGATATGCACAGAACATACTTCCTCAAGGAGCTCATTTGGGAGTGAAACAGAATATTTAACCTAAGAAAAGGCTTTGGTGCTTTAAAATGGTAACTCTTATGGTGACAGACTCCAAAACCACTACACTACCACAACCACAGACAGAACCAGATCTGAGAATAAAGGAACTGAAAATTCAGTCAGTCATACCTGGCGTTGATCTGGGCAGAGGATAGAAGGTGAATGGGCTGAGAATATTTCTCACTCTGCCAAGACCAGAGTGTAGGTTTTTTTGAGCTCAAATTAAAAACAAAATGCAGAGTGTACTTTGTCCAACTCATTTACCCTAACGACTTTAAGCATGTTTCTGTTCCTAAGGAAATGGAGGGCTTATGTCTCCGATTCATTTCTGTAATACCACATAGCATCCTTGGATGAAATCTCCTCTACCCAAGAAGACTTGAATGCTTTTAGAAAAAAAAAAATCTCATAGTTCCATTCTTGTTGCCGAAAGCATATTTTAACTCAATAGAGGAAAATGCAATTAAAATCTAAGTACATAGATTTTGAATATGTCTGGCAGGAAACACTCTGATAAAGATTACAACTTCCTACAGTTAAATTATTATATAATTAATTGTGGCTATTTTTTAATATCTAGAACCCAGAAACTAGGAAAATCCAGCTTTTTAAATCCAATTTTCTTTGAATTTAATGCTCCCCCTTCTCCTTTCTCCACACACACACACACACACACACAAAATCTAATTTATTCCAAAACACCTAATTCAGCAATATGCTACCATCACCCTAAGGTTTAATATTCTTTCCACTAAAAATAAGTGAAAATAGCACATTATCCTCAAATTTGGTGGTTAGGAAGAGAAATATATGGGAAGAGCATAACCTAACAGCTATCCTTAAATTGCAATTTGAGGGCCACAGTCATTTGTATTCTGCTTGCCCCGAGGCAGCACCTCGGTGAGCAGGGTCATGGTGTAGGCAGCTAGGCCCAGGTGACAGAAACCATTAAAGGGCCAGGCTGTACTCCGTGGGTTTCATTAGCTTACTTGTGTAGGAAGCAAATGCTATCTGAAGGGTTCTGGACTTGCTAACCCAACTGTTAATCGCTGAGAAACAGCGAGAAATTAGTTAGTGAGATGTTTATCAAGTACCTGGAACAAGAGTTGATTTTCTGTGAAACATCTTTCTGGAATCAAAGCCAAAATCTCTCTGCTATTCGGTTGAGCCTGAAAAAAAAAATAATGATAATCATGTCAGAATTAGTAAGGCAAACAACAAAGACAGAGAAATGAAAACAAGCTGGTATTAAACAGGGCTGGGGCCGGGGGAGACCTGAGCTTCAGTAATTACAGAAGAGCTGGGATTTTGTGAGGTTAGGAAAATGGTAGCACTGCTTCTCTCGGAAAGACATATGTCTGGAATACCCAAGTGACCCCAAATTTCTCAAGTCATTGAGGGTGGGTTGGGGAGAGGACTATGAGAAGGTGTAAATACTAGGTGACAGTAAGGGGACTCCCCAAAAGCCAGGTTGAAGTGATTTTAACAGGAGTGTATGTGTTTTGTATCTTTGCTTTTAACTTATTCTACAAGTAATAAATGATTACAGTTATTTAAAAACTCCATCATTACAGAAAAACATAATGTAAAAAAGTCCCCCATCCATTGCCCTAACCCAGAGATTATCACTGTGAAAGGTTGATATTTTTCAAGTATATACTAAGAAATATTTTATTAATAGTATGTATGTGTGTGTATTTAATGGCTAATTCTTTGCTTCAAAGGGCCCTTGAGAGGGATACTCACTTTGCAACTTCACGGCATGTGGCGAAGGAAAGAATATTTGAGGATAAGTCAGTCATGACTCTGTAACACATGACATTGAATTTCAGTCCTATTTAAAGAAGAGCTTCCCTGGTAAAAATGTCTTTGTATATGTATCTCAGGTTGGAGGAGGATAGAAGAAACTACATATAAGATGTGGGTTGGGCAACAGGTTTTAATCATGGCTCCTATTAATTACTCAGCAATTCCAGGCAATCTTCCACTCTTACACTGTAGTTCTCCCTTGTGTAAAATAGGAAGGGTGATAGAAAATCTGAACTTGGGGACTTGGTGTCTAAGCACTGCTACCAACTACACCTGCCTTTTGGCAAATACCCAGCTCTTCTCAGCCGGGGTCACGCATTCTGCCAGCTGACAGGAGCCAGGAGGCTTAATTACCTGTATTTTCAAAGACCTCTGAACTGTCTTACGAAGGGGGCTATTTAAGTTCAGTGTCATATTATCCAGTTCCTGAAGCATTCATTTTAGAGAGGTAGGGAGGAAGAGTTCAGAGATTGGGCTGTGCCCCAAAGAAAGTTTAGAAAAAGTTTTTCTATATAGTATAAGTTGAGGAAATGCCTCATGGTTTGAGAAAAGTCACATTAGACTTCCAAACAAACAATATGCATCTCAGAAAGAAAATACTTACATTAGATATTAGTTTCAGGTCATCAAAATTCACACTGGTGTGTGTTCACCTTCTCTTTCCTTTACTAGAAGGTGCTCTGTGATTATCTCCCACCAGCACAAACTGTACAATGTGCACTGTTGCTACTGTCATTTGGCAGGTACTGCTATGGTACAACCTGGTCTGGACAGTCTCAAACTCCAGGGCCAGCACCAGATTGTGATGAAGTTTTCACAAAAATGAGGGCAACACATTGTCAGGCTGCCAACTTTATTTAAGAAGTATTGTTTTTTATTCTAAGAGTGCATCCTTTCTACTTTGGGGGTATTGAAATGTTACTTTCTTTTATGAATTAATGGTAATTGAAGACGGGAGCTGTGGAGTTTTTTTTAAACATTCTTATTTGATCAAATTTAAACTTGGCAGCAGTTTATTGATCTTCCCACAATTTCACAATTTCCTTTCCCTTTCTTTTTACGTTTTACTGGTCTGCAAAATGCAATCTCTGGAAAACATCAGTCTACAGCTAATTCTGTCTATATGGTATAGGGAGAATGCAGATAATCACCATTTTTAGCTCAAAGTATTAAATTCCTCCCCTACCAAAACTTGTGCCTCAGCTAATGATAAGTAGGACACTCAGTGCACTTGAGTTGTATTTCTCCCTGCACCCTCTAATAGGATTCCTAAAATTAAGCCACTGAAAGATCAGAAAAGAAGGAGGCAGGGGAAAAAAATAATCTGAATAATAAATGAACCAGCTGGTTAATGGACTCAGTGTCGATTAACAATGAATAAAAGTATGTCCTATGAAATATTTGCAATATATGTATGCTAAAATATTATTCATTGTTTATTTGAAATTCAAATTTACCTGGGAATTCTGCATTTTGTCTGGCAACCCTACACCCAAGACTGTCTGACCCTTTAGAATATACACAGGTAGTGAAACATAAATTCAAGTAGCCCCTACACATAAACGGCTATTAATATACTCTTTTGGTTGTCTAATTTTCTTGTCTAAATGTAAGATATATAGATTGTTGGGTTCTTATGAATACATAACCACCTTCAGTTAAATCCAGAGAAGAGTAAAACAAGGTACCTGGCCCCCAGTGGGCTTACCTGATAGCCAGTATTTACAAGCAGACCCTGCCAGGTCACCTCTGAGCCTTCTGTTCAGGTACTGCAGAGTCATCCTCTTCAACCCACACTGAAGTTTCAGGATCTGAGAGTTTGTGGGTAGGAAGTGGGGAAGAAAGCCAACATACCATGAGGTGCCTTTAGCCAGACTTAGCACTCGGCCAACACACTTGTTCTTTGTTTCTTGTTTACCTCTCTGATCTTACAACTAATACAAAGTTAAAAGCTCTGCACCTCTTCACTATTCTACCTGGCAAATGTAAGGTTTCCCACCTTAGCTTGAAACAAAAGTAATAATAAAACTGTCAAGTAGTGCTAATAACCTCCCTGGTAATATTTGCAGGGAGATGACTTTCCATCTACAAAGTTGACACCTATTTTCTGTTAGGGAAATGAATTGATAGGAGCTGGAGATTGGCAGGGAAGTAGGAGTCTGGGTCAGATACCTGGCGTGCATTTCATTAAAATGCGTAGGAATGTGGGTGGTTGGTTTTGTTTTGTTTTTCCCTGGCCACCTCAAGGTTGTTACAGAAGTAACATGAGGGGAGAAAATGTGAAGGGTGCTGATAAATTCAAATACACGGGGAGCGGAAATCAAAATGTGGAATCAGAGCCAATTTTGGTGGTCAGTGACTCACAAATCCCCAGATGGGCTGCTTAGGCTTGGGAAAAGAAAGCTGGGTTAGAAAAGTCTCATCCTGGCTCCAACACCATCTACCAGGGTGACTTTGTGTTGTCCTTTTCACATCAGTTTCCTGCCTTCACAGATGAAAAGGTTGGACAGGCTGCTACCTGGGGTCCCTTTAGCCCTAAATCTCTAAGGAGGCACAGAGGAGAAAAGGAATTCCTGAGTTGCATGCAAGACTTGCTCACTTACCTGCTGGGCGTTCAAAGGCTACAGATTTGAGGTAACAGAGACACACTCCTTGATCTCTTGTTCTGACCTTCAGAGACAGAAGTACAGCCATTCTTTGTTCTTTTTGCCTTCGTCCGCCCAGCCCCTGCCGTGTCGGAGGAAGATTGGTTGGACCATGTTCCTGGTCCTCCCAGGAGCCTGGTGACCTCTGTGCCTGACAGTCCCTCGGGGCTCCTACACACACAGGTCATTGTTATCTTTCTTTTTCAAAGCTGTTCCTTAGGTTAGATGAAAAATAAGGAGAGTTCAACCATTGTAATTATTTACATGGGCATACAAAGATGAGACATACCACTTTTCTTTGGTTACTAAATCACCCTCTGGATTCTCAGAGCTTCTTTGCCACGTGCTTTCCCAGCCTTTTCCCACTGGCTGGTTCTAGTCAGAATCTGTATAAAATAATCCCTTGGGGTCAGCAGTTTAAAATTGAACGTGGATGGGAAAATATTAAATATGTACTTTCTGCAGTAGACAGCGTATACCTGGATTCTGTCCTCCGTAACTGTGTAGAACGCACGGTGGTGGGAAAGATCAAAGATTTCTATAGGGTTCTTTCCATTCTTAGCCCTGAAGCTCATGAGTTCATTCTTCTAGGTTTCCTCGTGTGATGACTGTTCTTTTCTACAACTACATCCTATAGCAAATTACAGGTCTTGCATTTTATCTTTCTTATTCAGAAGTATTCACTAAAGTGCCCCTTTTCCTGTTGGGGTTGTGGCAATACCATGAAAATTAAACTGGGTACCCCCCTTGCCTTGCAGGGGCTTTTGTGTTATTTTCATTCATGGGATGCATTCTCCATGTTAGTGTATGCAGCAGGCACCCCTACAGCCCTTGCCCCTCCTCTGACCCCTGTCATTCCTAATCCCCCATTCTTTGTCCTATGAACTCTCCTTGGCCTTCCCAAGATGGAAAATTACTGGATGGCCCATACCTCTGTGTGGCCCACACCTAGTACATTGCTGGCCTTTGCCCAAATTATGCCACCCATTTGGGATGACCTGACACCATTGTGATCCATCTGATGACGTGGCAGCATCCCATCTGCCTACCCGGTTTGCTCTTGCTCCATTTCAGGGCCTCTTACAGCAACCGCTCATGTGTCTACTTGGCACTGTCTCATGTCTTGTCAGTCTCAGCCAACATCAACCCATTCGTTGATCCAACAAGATAATTTGAGAACCACCATGTGCTCTGCCAGGGCGAATGAAAAATACAGTACTTGCCCTCAAGGAGCTTAGACTTAATGAGGGAGGCAGACAATAAAGAAATAAATAATCAGCCATTATAAACGCTGACAAAGCTATGAAGAAAATGGGGTGCTGTGAGAGAGAGCGGCAGGTGGCGCCTATTTTAGATAATGCGGGTCTGCAGAGGTCCCATTTAAGCCAAGACCTCAAGAACCAGAAGAAGGCAGCGGAGAGAAGAGAGGGGTAGAAATGCCTTCAGACTTCAGGCCCAGCATGTGAACAGACCCTAAGGCGGGGAAAAGGTTGGTGTGCTTGAGACCTGAAAAAGCCTTCTCTAAATCCTCCCTGCTTTCCAGATCCTTCTTTCACAGAGATGCTGACTTCACCCACTCATACTGATTAATCCATCTCCCGAGCTGCCAGAGGCCATTCTCTCGGTTCCCCTCATTTGACATTTGGTTGCAGACTGTCTTTTGTTATTCAGCCGTGTGGATATCTTTACAGGACTTGAGCTCTATACTTCATCCCTCCAAGGACATCCGTCAAGGTTCTATTTACAGAGAAGGTACTGAATTCTATTCAGTACAATAAACATTAATAAAATGCCTGGTGTATGCTAGGTGCTACGCGCTGGGTATTTAGTTCAGTGCTGATGTCTAAAAATAAGCTGATCCCAGTCTAACCATGAAGAAAACATCAGAGAAATCCATTGAGGGACATTCTACAACACACTTGACCAGTACACCTCAAAACAGTCAAGGTCATCAAAAACAAGGAAAGTTTGAGAAACTGTCACAGATTAGAGGAGGCAATGGAGACATGACAGCTAAACGGAATGTGAGACCTGGACAGCATCCTGCGACAGGAACAGGGCATTAAGTAAAAATAAGTGAAATCCAGATCAACTGTGAAATTTAGTTAATAGTAAGGTACCAACGCTGATTCCTTAGTGGTAACGCATGCACCATAGTAAAGCAAGATGTTAACTGCGCAGTACGGAAACTCTCCATACTATTTTTGCAACTTTTCTGTAAATCTAAAACTATCCTAAAATCGTTTATTTAAATTAAGAATAAATAAATTATTAAGACACAGTTCTTACTCTCTATAACTTACACTGCAATAGAGGAAACACACATCTAAATAAATATTTGCCATGCAGTATGATAAGGGCAACAATAGAAATGTGTACCACATAGAAAGTAGCCAAAATAAGGGCATGATTGCCTCTAATGTAGAGAAGGATTCACTGAGGAGCGCATGCCTGGAGCTGGGCTTTAAAGGATTGATAAGAGTTTGAAGAATGTCGAAGACAAGCCTGGGAAAGGTTAATTCCAGCCTAGGTAAGGGCATTGGACAAGATATGGAATTTTTTCATACCTTCTGTTATCGAAAGAAGGGAAGAAAGAACAGAAAAGAGAGGAGCCCAATTTGGGTATTCGGTAACCAATTATGGTAAAACAGTAACGTCATTATTTGTGGCTGGGATTCCACTGCCCATGGAAGCCGATCCACAGGACCTCTGAGTGTCACCTACCAGGATTCCCTCCCCTCATTCTCTTCTCAACTCTTGGGGTCATCTGTTTGATCACCTTGGGCTCCATAGCACACTGGGCATGACCCAGCCCTAGCTCCTGGAGGCGGATGGATAACCAGGAAAAGGCATGAATGCAGGGACCGCAGGAGGCAGTGACTTAGAGAGCGAGGCAAGAGCCCAGTGGTCAGTCATAGGTCACTGTCTCTGAACTGGACAGGCCAGGATGTCTGCCACACCTGTACCTCCAGGTGAAAGAGCCAGAAAGTAAGTGCCATTGAGAGCGAGTTGTTTTGTTCTGTGTGATTACCGTGGCCACCATAACCCAATGCCCGGCTTAAAGTCAGTTCTCCGAGAATATTTGATGGGTGAAGGAAAGGACTAAGCGCATGAGGACTGTGGCCCTTCAGCCACAGAGGAATGAGAGAAAATGGGAACCTGCTGTGGGACGGCTGACCCACAGGGGAGCAAGTGACCTGGCCCCCAACAGAAGGATGGCCTCTCGAGTCCTCTCTGTGGGAATCTGAGCAGGCAGTTCGGAGGCAGCCGCAGTGCAGAGAAGGCCTTGAGGTGGAGGAGGGCCATGGAGCTCTCTGTAGAAGCCGGTGCATGAAGGAAGCAAACTCTGAGTGAGCCCAGTAAGTGGTGAATAAGTCTGCTGGTCTCAGAACAGAGAAGCAAATGTGCAGGGAGAAGCGGCAACTCTGACAAAGACCCTGTTCTGCCCACGACAATGAGACCGAGAGAGCAGCGGATTTTCCAGATCCTGTTTCTGTGAGGTCCACCCACTCTATGCGGACAATGCCCTCTACAAGGCTCGATGTTCTGTAAACTGGGGGTAATTGCCGTGACAGCCTCGTCGGTTTCTGGTGGCGTTGAAATGAGATAATCCACACAAAGCACTTGGCACCATCCCGGGCACCAAAGTGCTTCATCGGTGTTATTTTTGAGGTGGTTGTTCCATTACTCTTACGAAATTCCCATGAGAACTCTGCTACTCACATCATTCTACATGTATCCTTGCAGTTATCATCGCCTAGCTTGGTGAGACTTTGTTCCTTGCAAACAAAAAATAAAA
The DNA here is from genome assembly GCF_000956105.1 of Propithecus coquereli. Lineage (NCBI taxonomy): Eukaryota > Metazoa > Chordata > Mammalia > Primates > Indriidae > Propithecus > Propithecus coquereli. The sequence goes on along the minus strand of NW_012151618.1, from coordinate 9,212,210 downwards.
TTAAAAAAAATTAAAAATGATTTCGGTTAGAGGTGCAGCAAACGTGTTTGGCATAGCCCAGTGGGGGCCCCAATCCCTAGGGAACATTTCTTCTATCAATCCCACGTGGAAGGTCCCTGCATACTCAGATATGTGTGTGACAGTGTCTGGTACAGCTCAGGGGGTTCCTGGTGTGGGGAGGGTTAGTTCAAATGGACACCAGGCTACTCACCCTGAATTGAGCTGTGGAGGACTATGGAAGTCAGAGGTAGGGAAATAGTCACCGGCTGACATAGTCAGGCATTCCTGGCATCACCCTGGGTTCCCCGAGGCAGCAGGGTGCTTGGAAGCCTGGTGAGGAAGGAAGAACGTGGGAGAACTCTGAAGACATGCCTCATCCCTCCTCATCCCCACAAAATGGTGCAAAGTTCATATTGTTACTTTGTTGTTTAATCAGTGGTTTCTCACACGTTAGTATTATTCAATTTCATTTTTCTGAATAGGACACATAGGTATGTGACACAATATTTAAAAGCTACAAAAGGGTATAAAGTGAGAGGTAAGCCCTAACCCTAAGCTCAGTGACCAATTTCTCATGCAGCCTTCCAGAAGCCCATTCTACACATGACGAATTCAAACATACGTATTCAAAAATGTGTGTACACACTGTTCTGCATCTCGAGTTTTTCCGTGAACACTGCATCTTTACAGATAATTCGGCAGTTTGTACAGAACTGCCTTGTTCTTCTTAACAACCGTGTGACATTACATTTTATGGATACACCAGAAGTTATTTTAGTCCCCTACTAATCAACTTTTAATTTGTTTTCAGGCTTTGCTAATACATCAGAGCTACAGTGACTATCCTCAAACATATACCATTTTGTACGTACGCAGATAGATGTCCAGGATAAGTTCCTAGATGTGCGATGGCTGGGCCAATGGGTAAATGCATTTGTAACATCACTGGACACCACACAGTTGTCCCCCACAGACTCCACCAGTTCATACGCCCGCCAATCACTTATGTGCTTGCCTGGCACCCTACAACCCCACCAAGCAGAATGAGTACGTTTGTTTACTTAGCAAAATAAGAAAGGGATTTGGTTTTGTGCCAAATACGAGCATTTGGACAAAAGGTTTTTCTATTCTTTTTCTGAAGCCCAGTCTGTGTCTCTCTGTAAGTCTGTATACGTCTCATCTCCCTATGAGATACATGGTATAGCGTGTATCTCTTCTCGTAGGTACGTGCACACTCTCCATTGCAGCGTGATTTTAAAAGCTTTAATTTAATTATTTCTTTTCCATACTGCAACACGTTTTAGTTTGTGATGCTGTTCATTTGCAAAAGGAGAAAAGTAGTCCTAGGGCGAGTGTTTTTACTAAACCCTACATTTCCCAATGTAGACGGTCTGTTAATCTTCCCAGAAGTGATTGCGCTCTCAGTTTTCTAGGGCCCAAATTTCTTGGTTAATTTTTCCAAAGCCCTAATAATATCGAGGGGAGTGACACTGGGACTGCTAATGCTCGGTAATTCTCGGTATTTACAGAGCTTCTTTGTCTGAGATCTCAAAGCACTTGACAGCATTAAATCATTGTTCCCTTGGCTCTCTCAAAAGCATCTTTGAACGTCGATGGATGCCGCACAGAAACGAAAGCTCTGCCTGCCGTCCGGATTGTCTGGAAGGTGACCAGGAAGAAAATACCAACTAACCAACATAGTTTCTAGCCATAGTAGCATGTTGCTTTGGTTACTTCAATTTTTTTGCCTTTTGTGGATACATTTCGAATGAATAATGATTTATGTGTATATAAGTAGCAAACCGAAAAGCATTTCTTCTATACGCATGTGGTGAGGTGGTTCAATGATATCAGGGGGCCGTGTTCCTGGATGCAAAGGGAGTTGTGCTCAGGCCTTACGGGGACTTGATTCTCTCTGGTCTGAGTCTCTGCTAGTCTTTTCTATTGGAGAAAATGTATAAATATGACAAAACATCACTTCTGGTGGTCCAGAAAAAGAAAGAAAGAAGGAAGGACGAAAGGAAGGGAAGAAGAGAGGGATGTAAAAAAAAAAAAAAGAAAAAAAGAAGGAAAGAAAGGGGGGGGAATCCTAATTCGGATGTGATGTTTCCTTCCAATATTGAACAGTACCTTATAAAGAGAAAGCCCAGCCCAGTGGCATGATGTCTGATTCCACCAGTGAGAAATTGTCCTTATAAAATCTTTCCACCATCACTTAACCCTATTCTCTCTGTCCTTTCCCACCCCCTATCCTCCACACCTTCCGTATCCTATATAACTGCATACAGAATTTCAACCTTAGAGCAAGGATTTTAGTGGGAGAATGTTAGCAAATATTCTCTCATATTTCAGATACAGACACCAAGGCACAGAAGAAGCTATAATTTATTTAGTGCCAAAGATTCCATGTTAGGCACACATATCTCAAATTGCATCTTCTGAGCCAAGAATGATCAACTAAGAGGTTGGATTGTTTTTTTTAAAAAGTTATAAATAACACTGAACATCAAAATGAAGGTAAACGTTACTATAATCCTGCCACCCCAACTAATCACACTGCTCCCACCCACCCCTCAATGTTCTTTGACATTCTTTGTCCACATGCACATAAAGTAGTAACCAGAGCTTAGAGCAATAAAATATTATGGGCAAGTGGAACCAGGCCACCTGTGCTTATATCCAATTCCACCATTGACTAGGTGGGCCTTAATTCTTTCATCTGTAAAATGGGGACATTAATAGTTCCCACCTCATGGAGCTGTCATGGGGAGTCGACGAGATGTCCAGATTAAATAGTTAGCTAAATGCCTAGAATATAATAAGCACTTGGTAGATATTAGCTGCTGCTATTATTTTTAAATTTTGCTTTCTGCTTTTTAAAATGTATCTTAAGCAAGTGCAACAGAATTGCCTGATCAATCCCAAATCCTTACTCAGCTGACTGCCCACTCTGGGTGGAACCACTTCCTCTAAATTCCTAGGGGTCCCTGCAACTCCCCTTTCGGGACCTTGGCAGACCACACATGTTGTGGGCCTCACTGCTGTCCTGATCCTCAAGGTTTCAGAAAAAAAAGAAAGGGGTGGGGAAGGGAGGAAGGACACACAGAAGATACAGCATTCCTTAGGGTTCCTTAGGGTTCCCAGGAGCTACTAAGTTGAGTAGCTTTATCTTTCCAACCAAATTATGTCCTGATTATTGCCGATGCTCTTCCAAATGATGGTAATAAAAGGCATTGGCATCTTGGTATTTTAGAAACTGATTTAGTATATTTTGTACTTTAAAAAATTTTTGTTAATGTTTTGTGTTAGTATCATTTCAGACTTACAGAAAAATCACAAGTATAGCACAAGTTACTTGCCTGTATCCTTTTCCCAGACTCACTAATTATTAACGTTCTGTCCTGTTTGCTCTATTGGTCTCATCCCCTGTGCACAAATATTATCCTCCATGCTATCGGAGAGAGAAGCAGACACACGCTACGGGTGCTATATGGAGGGGACATCCCCCTTTACTCTTTTTCAGCGTAGATTTCCCATGAACACAGTACGATGATCATAATCAGGGAATGTAACATTGATAACAATCCTATTCTCTGACCCACAATCTGTTTTTGTATTTTTAAAGCCTCACTTAGAAAGCAGGTGTGGGACAAAGATGACAAATGGACATCACAGCCTAATTAGGCCACTTGTTCACCTGGTGACCTTCTCACTGGAGTCATCCTTCAAAGCCCGGCTCTAACGAGGCGTCCCTGCAAGCCTTTGTGGGCAGCTGTCCCCACCTGGCAGAAATAATTCTCTGCCGGGCCGCTCTCTGTGCGTGCTGGCGTTATAGCCCTTCATGTCACATAACAGCCATTTACTCTCTGGCTCCACACTGGACTGTGAGCTTTTCTGGGTTTCCAGGGCCTAGCTGGGTAGCTGACCGATAATTGGTGCTTAGGAGATGTTTGTTAAAAAATGAATGGGCAGATAGACAAAAGGAAGCCTCTGATGTGTCGAACTTGATAAAAGGTTGTTTTTGTTTTTGTTTTTTTAATCTATTAGATGAAAGTTCAGAAACACGCAGTACAGTGGGTGAAATGACATCTTCTTAGGAACATTTCAGGACAAGGAAGAAATCGTGCATGGGATCTTAGCTTGTTCCTCACTGCCACTCCCTCGAACTTGTTTCTCCTCCCTTTGCCCCCAAATATAGTAACTGTTGAAAGAATACAGTTATGTGCAGGGAACGTGTAGAGACTAGACTCTCCGAAGAGCCGTGCCTGGGAGCCTAAGAAAGGCGGCAGGGTTGCAGCGCTTGGCAGCCCTGGGCTTTCCATCGTTCCTGCCACGTTAGCAGGCAGTAACTTTCCGTGCCGGCGCTGGGCGGCCGGTCAGGGGGCGGAGCTCCAGGCTGTCCCCCTCGCCGCAGCCACCACCGGCCCGGCGCCAGGGTGCCCGGCAACTGCGCCTTGGGCTAACCCGAAAAGCCACACGTCCCAGCCCTGGGAGCGCTCCAGCTGAACAAGTTTGTGGCAGAACCTGGTAACTTCCAGGGCCTTTGAACTGGAGTGTGAAGTTTACTGTGTTTCCAAGTGCTTCTCCTCCTGGAAGGCGCTGTCACCAGCCAGCCCCTTGGTCGTGGCCGCTGCTCCCTCCCGAGTTCATGCTGGTGCAAGTGTCACAAGGCAAGGACGGTAGTTGAGTTCAACGCTGGTCGAGCAGCTACCCTGTGGCAGATACTACTATGGTTGATTTGGGCATTACCATGTTCTTTCATTTTTATTTTCATTTAAAAATACTTACATAGCATTTGCTGCATGCCTGACACTGTTCTAACTACTTTATAAACATGAACTCATTAAATCCCTCATGACAGCCTATGAAATAGGTTCTGTTGATATTTTAATTTTTTGGATAAGGAAACTGAAGCACAGAGAGTTTAAGTGACATAAGAGGGTGAGACTGGGTGCCTGTCCCTGTTTGAGCTAATGCCATGATGTCCTTTTCTCTTTCACAGTTTCTGCACTGTTTTCACTTACCTACTTTCCATTTGACAGTTATCTCCTATTATTTGGATCCACCTATAATATACATTAACACTTCTGTGCACTAAGTATCCTGGGGACTCCAGGGGAGTCTAAGGTAGATTCCTTGCTCTAAAAACAGTAGAGTTTGCTTAGGGGAATGAAGCATCTATACTTCAGCAGCCAAGGGAGGTAGTGAAAGATGCTGACCATGGGACCTTCAGGAGTCAAAAGGAAGGGGAGAGTCTTCTGGGCAGGAGTGACTAGGGAAGGCTTCAGGGAAGGTGAGTGGAACTCTCAGAAAGTCAGATCAGCTTTGGATAAATGGAGAGAGAGAATCAGCCTCTGGACTATGGCTTCCTGTCCCTTGAGGCCTGCAAATGCAGGCAAAGATGCTGGGTACCTTCTGCAGACAGTGCCTCAAGCAATGCCTGTGGTTCTTGATCTTAAAATCATAAAGCCCTAAAATCTTGAATGGTTTGGTTGATGTGCCAGCTCCTGAGCCAGACAAAATGACCAAAATGGATGATCCTTGTGCTACAATCCACTGTGATTCATTATGATACAGTAGCGATACAGAATAGAAAGGTGGGAGCAGCTTGTTTGCAGACAGCTTTCAATGCTGTGAGACCGAGGAAGAAGGGAACAGTCAATGTGTTTCGGGTTCCAGAATTACCAGTGAGTTTCTCAGTTGCTTTGTGTGTTATGATGTTCTTATACAATAAAATTTTAAAATTTTAGCCAACAAAGCAGAACAAAGATCCCTCGTCCCTGCTGATTACGAACTAACCCAAAAGGAATCATCATGACACATCATCTGTGAGTGTGGGTGGCCATATTTGTAGCCCCAGGATATTTTGTCCCAAAATTGGTTAAATGAAGCCGAGATGGCTGCTGACAGCACGTGAAACTAAATTCAATCCTCAATAACAAGAAAAGTCAGAACTTGTCTTCATCTCCAAAGAAGGATGGTCTATTGAAGAACGCGTGTCAATTTTTGTAGTTGTTTTATTACCATAACCATGCTTTAAATCAAAGAAACCATTACTGTGAGTTCTGGAGTGCACTTTTCATTATGAAACATTACGATAAGCAGCTTATGTCCAACATGATTGCAGTTAGAGTTTAGTGAACCACAAGAAAGGACAATCCATGTAGGATGCATTAGTGTAACCGTGTTTGCCAGGAACAAGTTTTAACCTTTTGTACAGCTGTTGAGGGAAAGGTGCCAGTATTCCCTGTGAGAATACCTGTCAAGTTATCATTTGAACAGGGAACACCTAGTTTGTGTTTTTGGAGAACACTCCCTTTTTAAGCTGAGCACCTTTGGGCATGTGTCAGCAGGAGGTGTTGGGACAGAGGAGGAAAAACAATTGCATGAGCTTCAAGCCCAGCAGATTAGCAAGATTTGGGGAAATGGCAAGATAGGAAAAACGACAGAGAAATCGTCTGTTCCCGTAACATATAAACGTTGGGAAATGACATTTGGAGAGTTATTTAGGGGAGTGAAAAAGGGATTATCTTTAAAAGGTAAAACTCAGAGGAAAGATGACTTTCTGCTATCTTGAAATGAGAAAATGAATTATTTTTCTTTTTGTCACCAAAATAGAGAGGACATATTACCTATGTATCCCGGCTCTCACAAAGCTCCTGGAGAATAAATACGTGGGAAAAAAAGTGACGTCCACATATTTTGTAGTGAGTTGAAGTTTGGTAGGGGCAAATACATCGCCCAGTAGGTATCCTGCCTCCTAATATTTTAATCCAGTTATTCAACATTTGACACATTTTGGGGGCACCGCTGTGTGCCAGGTACTTGGGGTGCAATACTGAACACAAAGGACAGGCTCCGTGTGTGTATGTGTGTATGTGTGTGGGGGGGGGGCTGTGTGTCACCACGTACTACATGTATCTGAAGGGGGCCGTGTGGGTAGGTGCGGAACAGAGAGGGGAGGAGCATAGCAGAGGCTGTGTCTTGGCCTGGACAGAGTCTTGAGGGCTGGTGCCCAGACATTGCTTCTTCACTGTTTCTCAGGGTGGTGCTGCTGTCGGATTCTTAGAGCCCCCAGTCACCTCTTACCTCCAAAAACACAAGAGAAGAAAACCAGCCAAGCTAAGTCTTAATGGCCAAGAAAAGAAAGATATAGGTAACAGTTAGAAGAATGTCTATTTCACTGCCTACCTGTGGCCTATAGTAGTCCTATTCCTGTCTGATAACTAAAAACTGCCCTCAGATACAGGCCCCATTCACTGCTCTATGACTTAATAGTTTTAAGAACCAGAGTTTGGTTTACCATCATCACTCTCAAGAGTACAGCAAACTTCTAGAGTCCTTCTTATACCCAGCTGCCTCCCTGTCTTCCCCCAATACACACAGGGACACCCCAGTCCCTAATCCAACCAGGCCCTGCCTCTTAAACAACCCTGCCCAAACTTGGGCTTAGCAACTGTTGTCAAGGACTGGATGAACCAAGGCTTCCTGCCCATTGTGGGGCAAATCCGCCCATCACCAGGTTTGAAGGTCTTGATGAAGACCTGGCTATGAAGGTTTTAGGTATGTGTGTGTGTGTGTGTGTGTGTATTTTTTTTAATTTACTCTTTCTTCCTTCCTGATTAATATAGCTCATCATCCACTGTGCTATGAAACTGAAATTGGCCGACGACAGTTCTGCAGGCAATCCCTCTAGGGGAGTCTATGGATAGGATGTTCTCTGAGAAGGCATCTGACTATCATGGTTCTGCCTCTTGCTAAGTTGCTTCTCAGACCTTCAGGACTAGGGACAGAGTCTAACTTTCGGGTGTATTTCTGTGGTAAAAATAGGGGTCCCAAATTTCATTGGTACTGAGTATGATATTTTTGCCTCAATTAGTTGGAAAAGCATTTATTGAGGACTTGCTGTGTTCCCTACCCTGTATGATTCATTTATTTATTCAAAAAATATGAGCAACAAAACAGCACCTACTGTGTGCCAGGCACTGTGGTAGGCTCTGGGACTGTACCACTGAGCCCGTCAGATACGTTCCTTGACCTGCTTGGCTCACTAGCAAAGAATACATATAACCCCCACCTTTGATAAGTTATACTAGGGTAGAAAGGAGAAGAAGCTTGAGGCTACTGTGTTGTTAAGGGGTTTTTTGTTTGTTTTTGGAAGCAATTCTATATTGTGGGAGTCTTCCCCCAAATGCATTGCCTTTCCTACGAAGTTTGCCTGTCACAGTAAAAGCATGCCCATTAAGTATCCTTCAAGTTATTTGCTCTGAGAACTCGTCCAGGTACTTACAAGAGGTAGATATGACACTGTCTTGAACAAGGACAGACGTGACACTGGACTCGGCCTTGCCACTGACTCAGCAAACCTTTGGGTTAGTTGTGCTGAACCTAGACTTGCCCCAGCCATGGCATGGAGGTGTGGTTATTCTTCTATATGCAAAGTATAAGATTTTTCATGGAAAATCACTTTATTTTTACCTGACAAACTATATTTCCAAAGCTCTTTTCCTGAAATGTAGTTATGACATATTTGGGGTCTGTTTCAGTTCCAGGATCCGAATCCCTTAAATTCTGAGAATACTGGAATTTCTCACAACTTCCCCTCAAAACTCCTTTGCTGCTTTTGCAGACTCTTGATTTCTTTCTGAACCTTCGTAAGGACTACAAGGGATGTTTTTCTACCTTTTAGTTAACGACAGGTACCAGTAAAACAACAAACAAATTACAATTTCTCAATCCTCACCAACCAGTGACGGCCCTCGTGCAACTGGGAGGGTGCCTGGCAAGTGTGGGAGACGGATTTAGTAGACAAGGGGAGAGGGATGGGAGAGCAGGTGCCTGTGCTAGCGTTGGTCTCGCACACACTGCAGACACGTCACAGCCCCTCCCTGAGACACACACGCCCTGATGGGATTTGATCAGCACTTTGATTGAACTGTTTAACACTATCCATTCACAGGTTCTCCAGTTTACCTTGCTCTTGCTGAGACCCACACTGCAAATACACGTGTGCATGCATACATTGAATGGGACATAAAGTGTTTTATGTGCGTGAGTGTATGTATATTTACAAAATTTTATGCATTATCTAATATTTTCATATTGAGTTTTATGAGTCAACTGGAGGTGCATTTGCTTCCCCTGAAGCCACGACACTTTTTCGAAGAAGTAAGTGCGGTTCCCCCCAGATGAGACATGCCCATGACAATAATGCGTATGGGGTGCCCACGTGTGAAGAGCAGGAGCATATGGGCGGATGGTGAGAAGACAGATTTTTTTCCAGAACAGCCCTCTCAGCCTCCATCCACAAAACTCCACGCAGCTAAGGGTTTTCAGGCGGCAGCGCCTCCTTAGAGTCATTGCTCTTAACAAAAGGACTCGTCATCTGGAGAACTGGTTGCCGTGTGTTGATTGTTAGGAGTTCAGGACAAACAGGTTTGAGCGACGCACAAAGGCTTTTTTGGCAAACAGAAAACATAAACAGTTTCCTTATGAGCTGGGTTGACAGGGAGCAGCCTCCCCAGACTTGGGCTGCCTTGAGCTCACGTTTTCTCATGTTCTCCTTCTACTTACGTGAGACCGCCGGCTGTAGGTTTTACTGGGGACACTGAAAGCCCATTATTAGCCTTCTCTTCCCCAGCTGCTGCTGGAGCCCCGAGAACAGTTACCTGCTTAGCAAGCTCCTGATAAGTCCCGGAGCCCCATCCCATGAGACTTTGGGGAGAACCTTCCCTCCCTTTCTCACTTTACACGCTGCAAGGTGAGGGTTAGAGATACGGGCAGGGGACTTGTTCTCTCCTATTAGCAGCTTCCAGAGGAGATAGGCAAACCTTCAGGACTTAGGAGCAGTCAGGATCGGGGCTCAGTAGAGAACAGAAGCCACTCTATACCTCTTTATCTATGTCCCCTGACCCCAAACATGGTGAGCATGGGCTATTACAGGACTCAAAATACAGGAATCAGAGCCATCAGCTCAGCCAAGCGCTCCAGCACTCAGATGAAGAAGTGGGAGAGAGAGCATTAGGACTTGCCTCCACGGATAGTGGCAGCTAATCCACCACCAGCTTCTAGAGAGCAGGGGGAGGGCTGCTCAGTTTTCCCTGGCAGTTACTCAACCTATGGCCCCTGGAGAAGTCCTTCCTTGAGCATATAAACTGGGATGGAGCCGCAGCCTATTACTTTTTTAATTTTCTTACTATCTTAGACAGGAGTTCTTATCCTTTCTGCCCCCTGTAGCAAGAATAGTCACATTATTTGAGACCTTACTATGTTCCAGGCATTCTGTATGTATGTAAGCACATCTACATGTGTCTGTATGTGTGTATAATCTCACTGGAACCTTATGAGAACTTGGAATATTAAGTATCCTATTTCTTTGAGAAAACTGAGTTTCACATGTCAAGCCACTTGGGGCATATGGCTAGTCGGTGGCAGAGATGGGCTTGAACCTTATTCTGTCAAGCCCGAAGGCCTCGTGCTTTCTGTGCTGTGCTGGGCTGCCCCCCTCCCCATAAAAGTTCATAGAACCAATGGCAGAAGCCATGTCTTTATAAGCCAGATTTTCGGTGAGCTTGTTCCAAACTCTTGAATGCTTTTTTTGAGGCCTTCTCATCAGTGCACCCTAAAGATGCCTCTGTGTCCAAAAATACAGCCTCCCCAAAAGAACCCCTTAATGCTGCTCCCTATGCAACCAGAGCTTCCCAGCGGTAGCATTTGTAGAGTTTGCTTTACCTCTACAATGTTCTCATTTCCATTCACTCCACCATCTCCCCACCACCCATCTCCTGTCTAGGGTCCAGTTCCTCCAAGTTTGCTTCCCTCAGCTGCCGGCTCATCTTCCAAAATTGTCCTTCCGTCTTCTGTCCTCTTCCCCAGAGGGCACACTTGCCGTCCCTCTGTGCTATTAGGAGGAAAGCATTCCATTCAGCCAACTATATTTAACTTCCATGCTTGAGATATTTACCTTTTGAACCAAGTAATCCATCAACCCAAAAGGATGCATCTCTAATCACAGAATTCCTTTTTTTTCTCACCTGAATCCCCAAACCTCATTATAAGAATGATCAAGGATGTTATTTTTTTTTATTTCAGAATATTACAGGGGTACAAACGCTTCGGTTACATAAATTGCCTTTGCACCGCCCGAGTCAAAGCTACAAGCGTGCCCATCCCACAGACAGCGCACACCCCATCCATTTAGGTGTGATTTACCCATCCCCTCCTCCCCCTCCCACCTGCCTGATCCCCGATGATTGTTACTTCCATATGTACACATAAGTGTTGATCATTGAGTACCAATTTAATGGTGAGTACATGTGGTGTTTGTTTTTCCATTCTTATGATACTCCACTTAGAAAAATGGGCTTCGGTTCCATCCAGGTTAATACAAGAGGTATTAGTTCACCATTGTTTTTTATGGCTGAGTAGTACTCCATGGTATACATATACCACATTTTATTAATCCACTCATGGATTGATGGGCACTTGGGTTGTTTCCATATCTTTGCAATTGTGAATTGTGCTGCTATAAACATTGGAGTGCAGGTGTCTTTTTTATAGAATGTCTTTTTTTCCTTTGGGTAGTGAGATTGCTGGATCAAATGGTAGTTATACTTTTAGTTCTTTGAGGTATCTCCATACTACTGTCCATAGAGGTTGTACTAGTTTGCAGTCCCACCAGCCATGTATGAGTGTTCCTTTCTCTCTACATCCATTGCCAGCATTTGTCATTTAGGGACTTTTTGATAAAAGCCATTAAAGGATGTTATTAAAGAAGAAAAAGGTACCCATTTTTTTTTCACTAAACTACCAAAAATATTTCCAGTTTTCCCTTTTCATTTTTTATCCTATACCATTGACCTTTGAACAACCTAGGTTTGAACTGCTCAGGTCCGCTTTTGCATGGATTTTTTCCAGCGAAACACAGGTTAAAAATACAGTATTTGAGGAATGCCAAAACCAGGTATACAGAGGTCTGACTTTTCCTATATGCGGGTTCTGCAGGGCAAACTGCAGGACTTCAGTTTAGGCAGGTTTTGGCATACTTGGGGAGTCCCTGGAACCAACCCCCCTAATATACTAAGGCTGTGGTTCCCAACCCCCAGGTGACAGACCAGTACCAGTCTGTGGCCTGTTAGGAGCTGGGCCACACAGTGGGAGGTGAGCAGCAGCAGTGAACGACTGTATGGACGTCATCTGTACACAGCTTTGCCACCTGTCAGATCAGCAGCGGCATTAGATTCTCACAGGAGCACAAACCCTCCTGTAAACTGCGCATGCGAGGGATCTAGGTTGCGTGCTCCTTGTGAGAATCCAAGGTCTGATGATCTGAGGTGGAGCTGAGGCGGTGATGCTAGCGCTGGGGAGCACCTGCAAATACGGATTATCATTAGCAGAGAGGTTCGACTGCACAATAAATGTAATGCGCTTGAATCATCCCGAAACGGCAATGAATTGTCTTCCATGAAACCGGTCCCTGGTGCCAAAAAGGTTGGGGACTGCTGTACTAAGGGACAGCTGTTCCCATATGACTTTTATGTTTTTGCAATTATAGTGCAGATTCAATATCGAATACTTTTTTTCACATACTTTCCCCCATCAGATATCACTTGTTTGTCTGAAAGGCTACCAACGTTACAGCCACAAATTTATTGTCCCATAATGCCTTCCCATGAGCCATCTACTCAGGATTTTGAGGGTGCCCCTTCACTAAATAATAAACATGAAGGGAGAAGGTCTTTCTCTTTGACACCCTCTTTTAAGGTGCCTTTGCGATTTTTTATCTAATCCTTACACAAAAAACAGACATCAAATTTGAAATTTGGTGATTATTATCCTCTGTTATATATTAATAATTTTTAGGATTTTGAAAAGAGATCAGAAAGAGACATTTATTTAACACCATGTACCTGCATCCTGGTGGGCATTTTACAGTGAATTGTCTTACTTAAATCACCCAACAACCTGTGGGGAAGGTACTGTTACCCTCATTTACAGATGAGGAAACCAAGGCTCAGAAGGATGAAGCTTCCTGTTTAACTAGCAAGTGACAGACAGGACAAGATGGAAGATGGATCTGACTCCAAAGCTCCTTTCAATCTGTCACCTAATGTTCTTCCTTTTAGAAAAATCTTCATTAAATAAGGGTTAGTCTAAGTGCTGTGTGCAAGGCATGCCAGAGAAAAGGTAGCAAAGGAAAGGAAATAGGGAAGGTTTTATGGTCGGTGACACCCCCATATATTACAGACACGCAGAGATATGAAACAAATGTAAATTTATTCAAATATTATGAGAGAGGCAGTTGTAGTGATACATGTTAACAGGAGACCTATTACTCATAATTGATTTTACTAATATTTTAGCATCTGACCTGTTTCTCTTAATTGAATTGAAATGACTTATGCAACACATTTGTTTTACTGACTTTGGAAAGATATAATCACCTTCACCTACACTTTTATTTTTAAAGTAGAGTTTTTCAAAAAATAATTTCTTAACAGTGGCCTTAAAGCTAAGTAAAATACAGTTAAAGTTTTCCTCCCTAAGAAATGCCTAGAAGAGTGCTGTTATTTTATTTTAAGGAAAAAAAATTTTTAAAGGGCATTTTGTGCAATGATCAGTGAGGTCACCCTGAACAAAAATAAAATATGTCCATTAAACCCTTCCCAAGAATCACAGATTGAGTCACTCGGGAGAGTACTAGAGGACTGCTCTGCCCTTTTTAACTTAGTCAAAATTAGTAATTCCAAAGCCCTTAAAATATAAACTAATTTCATGTTTGCAGAAAATACTTTACCACTGGGGACAGGGTAAAACAGAGAGAGAGCGAGAACAAGAAAGAGAGAAAGAGGAGATTCTTACAGATACTGAGGTATCTTAGATCTCAACTTTCTCGGGACAGCTGACTTGTTCTGCCAAACTGCAGAGAATACCAGTCTGCTGGGTTTGCTAATGCCTGGGCCAGCAATACACCAAGAATGACAATTCAGGAACATACCAGGGGATTGTTCAGTAAAGGAGGTAAAAATTATGACTCTAACCTCGGGCTTCGACTGGGCGTACATCCACCAGTTTCTGCCTGGGGTTAGTTGAGGCTTGGAGAAACATGCCAAAATTAGGGAGGTTCATTTTTGTTTTTCAAGTTGGCAGGTCTTGTCTTGGAAAAGAAACAGAATGGGTATACCAGCTTTAATGGATTATAAGATGATTGGGCATTGAGTGAGAGCAGAGTGGGGGAAAAAGGCAAGCAAAAAGAAAAAATTATTTTTGAGAACTTGCAAGAAATTTGTCTTGCTGGCCAATAGTGGCCCTAGGTTGACATCTGTTGTCTGTTAGTTTCGAATGTGTCTGTTTCTTAATAAATGACCTCAGAACTTCAGTGATAGCGTCCAAGGGAAAATCAGAAAATGAGCTTGAGGAAACATTTTTTCTGGGTTCCTTCTCCCTGTGCCCAACAGGAAAGAGCCGATAGAAGCCCTGCCTAGTCTAACTTGAGGCCACCCATTGGCTGGTAGGACTAGGATGAAACATCAGCACCTTTAATGTGGGGTTGAAAAACGGAATGCCAGGAAGTTAAAAGGACTTAGGGGAAAATGTCCTTTGGCCTTCCGCTGCGTGACAGGATTCTGAAGTGGCAGCTAGTGAGCAGAGTAGACTCAGTTAGTCCAGTCAGAGGAAAAAAGCAGCAAAACCAGAGGACCAACATCAGTAATATCTTTGAGTACAGTGATGAAAGAGTGAGGATGGCTCTGCCAGAAAGGCGGGTCTCTTCATCAGGTTTCCCAAAGCAGCTTGTGTCTCTGGCCAGCTGTCAGAGGAAACCAGCCCTGCCCAGTGCCTGGCATTTATTGAGCACCTACTAGGTGCTAAGAGTTCTCTTGTCTAGACCCTTCAAGCAAAGAAAGCTCCATCCTTTTTTTTTTTTTTTTGCCAAAGTTAAGATTGTTTGAGGTGGACACAGATGGCATTTTTGTTTTCTACCAGCAGAATGGAATTATGAAAAAAAATGCATTTCCACATGGATAGAAATCCAGTAGTATACAAACACAGAAGACTTCGAGGAGAGTGAAAGCTATGGTGAATTGGATCCCTTCTGCTCATGCCCTGTTCTGACACTGATGCAGTGCTGGAAACATGGTAGAATATGGAGCGAACAACCAAAAGTTAAAGACAGATGAAATCAAAACAAGGCTCTAGTCGCTCCTGCTATAGAAATTCCCTTGAGATTTTTTGAGGTCTGAAAGATTGAACCCATTCAAGAGTAAAGAATTTTCTATTCCCCACTGTCTATGTAATGATACCCAGCCTGGCAGAGTGAAGATAATCGAGTGGGAAGAGAAATTTTAATTTACCTCCAAATGCAAATTCCCTTTGACTTATCCCTCCTTCAGAATACCTCCTTCCTCCCTTTTGTCTGAAATTGGGTTAAAGGTCGCCACAGGAAAGCCCCCTGACCCGTAAACTTTAGGTAACCTGACTTCTTAGCTGTATCTACTACAAACTTTTGATTATCTTCTGATTTTTTGACCTCACATAAACCAAAACGCTCTCAATCCTGAGGAGTTGTCGATAATTATCTGCATGAAAACAGAACAGTTTTTTTAAAGTCTCTATATTTCATCTCCACAATGCAATTTATCCACATGGTACTTGAATGAAATTCAAAGTTCTTATTCGGATGCTTGCCCTGGATTGGACACAGTCCTAAAAAGAGCCTGTCTGATCCTTTAGTGCTTTCTCTCTCTCTCTCTCTCTCTCTCTCTGATCTGGGTGCTATTGCTCAATTGTGCTGTTTCTGTCATTGCCTGCTTAGTAACAGCAATGGGAAATGAGCCTTACAAGTGATAACCCATCATAGTTTGTTTTATTCTGCCGCGCTCATAAAACACGACCAGTCATTTATTTCATCTCACTTATTGTCGATCAGTCCCTCATTTTTTACCTCCTTACCGTGATTTTCTTTGTGCCGTGCTTCCCAGCCACGGCCCGCTTCCTGCTGAATTAAACTGCAACCCAGACAAAAACCAAAGAGCACATCGCCCCCAAAGTTCGCTCAGAAGGTCACCCCTGGTGAGATGGACAGTGCAGATGTGCTAGGAAGATTAGAGGCTGCTTTGATGAAACCTGCATCTGTTCTTTGCTGCTGGTCCTCAGAGTGGAAGATGGGATGGATTGCCATGGCCTTGCCTTATTTCAGATTTTTGATGAGCGCCTCCCATCAAAATTCCCCACAGACCCTGGACCGTGTGCGTGCGTGTGTGTGTCCGTGTGCGGGTGCGTGTCGTTCTACATGGCACTTTAGAACGATTGAGGTATTCAAAAGGACGTTGCCAAGTGAGCTCTTTGCAGGGCTCACATTCCATTAGGTCGCCCTTCCTTAAGGTCTCTTGGTGGCCCTTCTGTTCTATTTGATGGCAATTTCTGTTCATTCCAGATTGTATTAAATCTCTTTAGCAGCTTCAAACAGCTCTCTCGAGCTGCAATTTTAGCATTTCGGTGCTGATCACATCAGTCCCTGGACTTTTGTTATTTTTCACCCCTTTGATGGTTTTCCTCCCTACCTCTGTTTTCATTGGCTCCCGCTTTCATCTCCACGGTCTGTTCTGTAAGGGTGTTATCTATTCATTCGAGAGAGTCCGGCCATTCAGCCCTCTGAAGAAGAGGCCATCCCCTCACTTCTCTGTCCTGGCTGTCCCAGTGGGTAGTCCACGATTTGTGCCTTTCATCAGGCAACTGTGGAGACCCCTCTTTGGGCAACCACTTTGGTGATAGGAGAAGGATTCATGGATCATGATTTCATTTTTATCAACCTCGTCTGTGTCTTCCTGTTTGGGGTTGGGATGCAGCGGTTTCTGTTATGGCAGGTATTTTTATAAATGGCTTCGTCTCTGATCATTGCGAGTGATGAAAGGTAGGCCACCTCATTTCCATCTTATGGACTTTCCACAGATATGTATGTATTGTCTCTTCCTAGAGTGTGACCAAATGATCAGAACATTGAGCAGGAATGCCCTTGAAGATTTAATTCCTAGGCCTGTCAGTATCTCTACCTGAGACTCTATATATAGAGTCATTTAACCCTATGACTACCACATTTTGATTCCCTCTAAAATCCCTACCATAAATGTTGCATGCTATTTTTCCTAATTAAATATTTCATGTTTTATTTCAAAAGCCCTAGTGCCAAATAACACAATCTTTTAAACAATACTATAACCTACTATGGTTCTTTTCTAAGCTAATTCAGTATTTCATATCAAGCAAAAGATTTTAAGAGCAAAGGTCTATGGAGTAGAGTTTCCAAATGAACAGCCCTTAAATGTGGAAGAAGGTTAGTTTTAGATTTGATCATAGGAACCCTTCTTTCTGCTATTGGTAAACACCTGCGACACAGCCTGCCTTGACCTCCCCACATCTGAATGGATAAAATATTAAAAGGTCCAAGAAAGGTTTAAATAAATTAATCGAAAACAGAGCCACAAAAGAGAAGAGCTGTAACTTCGAAATATATTCTTAACTTCTGAGACCAATGTCATGATGAACACACACACACACCCCTCACAAACACTCTGTGTTTCTGTGTCACACAGAAAGGACTAGAGACGGTAAAATGACCACGATATGACCAGGCTTATTGCTCTACATCATAGGAGCTGGTTTTCTGTAGATTATTATTATTGAAACTTATTTGGTGATTTATTGGTGGCATGTTATTAAAGAGCCATGTAAATTATCTCTTGTGGCAGGAATGAATAGATAATATAAAAATGTATGAACAGAAAAGGACACATAATTAGTGACCAAAAAAATCTTCTGAAGAAATAATAAGACAGCTTCATGTTTCACTTCCAAAAGACCTCCTATGGAAAACTTCCTTTATATTAACACTTGCCAACCTGAGCTCCTCGGAATATAAATTCTTAAAGAACAAGAAATCAGTTCGCAATACCTGCCATGTGGCAATCTGCGGTGAGGACTAGAATGGGAGTCAGAAATCCAAGTCCCAGCTCTGCCATCCCATGGCGGTGTGACCCACCAACCCAGAAGCCTGTCTGAGCTTCGTTTACCCCGGCCATGAGTGAGGATGATAATCCCTGCCTGCGGCCTCTAAACTGCATGCTCGTTAACAACATCAACATAATAGTAATAATAATAGAATTTAATAGCAGTTTAGAGGTGGCCCTGGTGATTTTAATACAAAAAAACATTATTCTGGAGCCTGGACAACATGTGGAGTAATAGAGACAGAAACCCAAAAGCATCTGAGCTCTTGGTCTAAGATATTCTCAGTAGACACCTCCTGTTTCTCCATCTAGGCGGGACCCAAGAAAATTTATCTCAGGACCTTCGTTCGGCTCCTGCCCTTGTAAAGTCTGTACAGTATGGATCTAGCCTGGCAGGTGGAGAGGCAGCAGTTTCATGCCTCTGACAAATTAACTAGTTTTCACGGATGTTTTGCAGCTGCCCTGGAAACAGGCTAGCAGTTTTGAAAAAGAATTATTGCAGCCATGAAGAAGGTGTCGGTATCGTGTGTGTGCACGGATAAAGCGTTCCTTTAAAGACCTGTCACTTCACCTGCACTGAATGAAAACAATGCCAAGTTGTGCCTATGGTTTTCTTTTTCTCCGTTGAACTGACTTTAACTGCTAACCCTCCCTTCTCCAGAATCCACCAGTAGGTTAAATATTATTATATATTTAATAAATAGCAATTGCAATAAATACCTTAATATAATGATATATATTTAAACCTTAGCACTCATAATTCAAGGAAACGTATACAAAAGCATTCTAGCTTTAAATAGGGAGGAAGGGGTTGGGCTTGAACAGTTTTTATTTTACTGATATTTGGCTAATATTAGAATTGAATGAAATACCTGTGTATAAAAACAGATATCCTACTATGGAAAGCTCTTCATTTCTCCAGCAGGCTTCAGAACATAGCTTACTGGAACTAGACTACCCAAGTCCCTGATTATAACGTCTTAAGCAATTAGGGTGATTATTTTAGATGTGTATACCAATGCCTTATTCACAGGCATTATCAGAAAATGAGATATCCCATATAAATTAATTTTCTGGAGCATATTTCTGTAAGTGCCTAAACTACTTCACTTTATTTGGGAAGGGGGGGGCTTTCAAAATATATTATGTAAGTCGCGGTCTTCTTAGAGTTCATGGGCCAATCCATTCTAAATGATTCAAAGTCATTATAAACATTAATTATTATGGCGTGTGCAGTATGCTGTAATACAGGATGTCCTCAGAGACTCTGCAGGTGTGGTAGGTTGTTTGCTTCTATGCTAAATGGCCCTGTGCTGCCATATTTTTTGAGTTCTTATGTTTACCTTTTTATCTTTTTAAAAAATCTCTTCCTTCAATATTTATTACTTCTTCTTGTTCTTATGAGCAGAACTCTCTACTCCTTTCTTCTTTGCTTTTTTAATATCTTCTGTATACCAGCAATCCAGATAATCATAGTTGTCAGAATTATGTCTTACGTAAGAGAAAATAGTCTCTGAGTGAATAGCAGAGGAATGATTTTTTAAGTGTATATACAAATTTTGGTTCTTGGAATTTTGAATATCTTTGTCAATCTTTGTTTCTTTTTTTTTTTTCTATCTTTCTTTATTTTTTTTTATGTTGTTTTTTGGCTTTTGGTTTTCTTCCATGTTCTATATCATAAGGCTTTCAAGCAAGAGATCTCTAATTATGAAAAATGTGATGGCAACTATTTATATTTCTCTGATAGCAGTTTTAGTTTAGGGTTACTTTAGATAACCACTTGCCTTACTGGAAACTGCACACCTACTAGTCTTAGTGACAATTTTTGCTGTATATTCAAGAATGGGACTTTTTTCTTTTAACTTCCTTTTTCAAACATCTCACACTGTGCCCCACCCAAAGTCTGCTCCCAGAAAATATCTGATGATTAACTGAGATTTAAAAATAATTATCACACACAAGCTACATACAAATGAAACTTTCTAAGAACTATATTTGTCTCTCATGTTCTGGAGAAGGCTTCTGTGCTTTTCACACCTTGGTTTAAAAAAAACCAAGAAAGACCAAGTTGAGCATAAACGATAAAGATAATTTGTAAAGGAGCTGAAAATAGAACTCTTCATAGATATGAATTCCAAGTGCATCGCAGCTTTTCCATGGGATCATTTTGTTGATGGAAGCATTTGTAGCTCATAATTAGGAATCCTTTAATTCATTCATTCGTTCCAACAATAGCATTTATTGAATGCTCGCTGGGCCCCACTGGGGATGCACAGGCGTATCAGACACAATCTCAGGAAACAGACATTCTGGCCAGAATTCGAAGGTTGCTGTGAGTCAGGGCCCAGCTGCCATATGTTAGAAGCATTTCGCTGGTTAAAGCCGAAAGCTTTCAAGTGAAGCTTAACTTGTTTTTTCAAACTAGGCTTGATTCAATTAGAACGATCCCAAATATTTCATGTTCTGGGAAGAAATCTGGAGAAGCGGTGTCATAATGTTTTCCTGCTCACTGACAAGTCATTCAGTAGCCCTATCCAAGATCATTGCATATAGCCCGGGAATAATCGGAAGTGATGTGCCTCTGCGGAGAGTACTTGGAGGATGCTTGTCAGCAAAGGATGTTTTAAACTCTAGGTTTGATTTAGGCTTGTCGTTAGGTTCCTTATGACAATTTATATGTTTAAAATATGTCATCTCCAGGAAATTTCATATAAATGCAAGTTAGGAAACAATGAAAATGTCATATAAAATAATCATTATTGATTCTGTGGTTTTACTTATCCACTCTGCTTAGTAATCAAATACACAAGCTTAACATCTCTCCCTGCCTGCCAATAGCTTGCTTCGTCGGTGATCCATCATGTTTCGCATCTACTAAAGACCAATAATATTAAATACTGTCACTTAATCATATTTGATCATCATTTTGTAAGAAAATCATTTGTATAAATTTTGAGTGAAGTAACATCGCATTGTTTATGCAGCTTCTCTTCCACTGTATTTTAGCATTTAGATTATGTTGTTAGCCTTAGTTACACACAGGAAGATTGAGATAATTTTATAGAAATGATTGGTCTTTATTGCCTTGAAATCTTAAGGGACACAATAATAGATTTTTGTACGAACATTTCAGACAGAACCATAATATGCTTCTTAATTAAATTTCTTTGTTTTTTCAAGGAGTGTATGGAAGAGAAAAAAAAAAAATCTCATTTTTTTCCAGAGAGTGCAAACTCTGACTACATTATTAAAGAATCACTTTTAAACATTCAGAAAATATTTTTGGAACAGAGTAGATAAATTATCAGTTCTTATGACAACATATGCACAGTATATAGTACATAGCACATATAACCTTTGATCCTGAAGGCTGCCATCCCCAACCCCCAGGCTGCAGACCAGTACTGGTCTGTGGCCTGTTGGAAACGGGGCCACACAGCAGGAGGTGAGTGCCAGGCGGGTGAGGGAAGCTTCATCTGTATTTACGGCGGTTCCCCATCACTCACATCACCACTTAAGGCCTGCAGCCTGTCAGATCAGCAGTGGCATTAGATTCTCATAGGAGCACAAACCCTACTGTAAACTACACATTCGAGGGATCCAGGTTACGTGCTGCTTCTGAGAATGTAATGCCTGATGATCTGAGGTGGAGCTGAGGCGGTGCTGCTAGCACTGGGGAGCGGCTGCAAATACAGATTATCATTAGCAGAGAGATTTGACTGCACAATAAATATAATGCACTTGAATCATCTAAAACCATCCCCGACCCACCCCACCCCCCGTCCATGGAAAAATTGTCTTCCATGAAACCGGTCCCTGGTGCCAAAAAGGTTAAGGGAGTACTGCTGAAGAGTATGGCTAGGTTGATGGAATAGCAAAACATCTATTTCTTTTCTTTCTTTCTCTCTTTTTTTTTTTTTTTTTTGATACAGAGTCTCACTCTTTCACCCTAGGTAGAGTGTAGTGGCATCATCATAGCTCACAGCAACCTCAAACTCCTGGCTTAAGCGATCCTCCTGCATCAGCTTCCCAAGTAGCTGGGACTACAGGCATAAGTCACAACGCCTGGCTAACTTTTTTCTATTTTCAGTAGAGTAGGGTCTCAGTCTTGCTCAGGCTGGCCCCGAGCTCCTGACTTCAAGCAATCCTCCCATCTCAGCTTCCCAGAGTGCTAGGATTACAGGCATGAGCCACCATGCTAGGCTGCAGAACATCTATTTCTAAAGTGAAAAATTATCTTAGTTATCTGGGTGGTCTGAGCACATAACACCAAATACATGGAGAGTTGGTGCTATCTGGGTGTCTAAATAAACTTACTATTCATACTGTTCATCAATATATTTGGTATTATTCTTATAGTGATAAATGACTAGTTGTGGGTCATAATTAGATATTAGATTATTAGATATCAACGGTGTGCCAGATACTAATAGTTTTCATGTTTATTGCTTGACTTTTAAGGTCTTAGAAACATCTTTAAAGATAGGCATTATTTTTCTAGTATTACAGGTGAGAAAACCGAAGCTCAAAGAATACAAATAACTTGTCGCCAATCACACAGCCACTCTTAGAACTAGGATGGGAAACCAGATTTTCCAACTCCAATTCCAGACAGTACTCTTTCCACCATATATGCTACAAAAAAGTGTTCATTTATTCAACAGCTATTTACCCAATGTCTATGTATGCCAAGCCTTAGAGATATAAGAGATACAAAGGTGACTAAGACGGATGTTTCCTGACTCTAAAGTGTAGAGTTCAGTGAAGAAGACAGAAAAGATAACAAATGTTTACAAAACACGGGGTGAAGAACCAGGTTTACAGAAAGGGAGGAATGGGATGCCAATAGGAGCCCGGAGCTTGTCTGATGGTGGCTGGAGGTTTGGCCAAGACCTCCTGAAGGGCAATGACATTGAAACTGAGGTCATAGGATGGCAAAAATAGAGATAATCCGTTCTCATTAGTGGTGGATTTTGTGTGTATGAATTTGCATACTCACTAAAATTTATCTGTAACCCCAAAATCAGTACTTGCTGTGCGGGCCTTGCTAACAAGCGCATGCGCAGTGTCTCTGTATACGTTCCCTGCTGAGATCCATCAGGGTGATGTTCTGCCTTCTTGTTTCAGCTTTCATATTGTAAACAAGTGTCCTTTCTGAGGTCTAATGCCACATTTTTCTACTTTTTGTGCTTTTCGTTGGTCATCTCTCTATTTAAAATGCCCCCTAAGCATAGAGCTTGCTGAAATGCTGCCTTGTGTTCTTAAGCGCAAGAAGGTTGTGATTGTGCCTTACGGAGAAAATACGGTGTGTTACATAAGCTTACTTTAGCCATGAGTCATACCGCTGTTGGCTGCCTGTTCAATGTTAATGAATCAACAATATATATTAAATAAGATATCTTTAAACGGAAACCCACATAAAACAAGGTTGTGTATTCATTAATTGACAAAAGTGTTGTGAGTACAGAATCACAGAAACCTATTTCCTCTAGGAGCAATGATTTCATATTTTCTAACTCAGTGTTCCTGGTGACTTTATAGAACTTAACTACTGCGGATAACCAGAATCGACACTAGATAGATAAATATCTGACAACACCCAGTGCTGGTGAGGATATGGGGCAACTGGAACTCTCATACATTGCTGATAGGAATGCAAAAATGGCACAGCTACTCTGAAAACCGTTTGGCATTTCTTATAATTCAATTTATATGCTCATCCCATATGACCTAACAATCACACTCCTAGGTATTTATCCATATAAAATAAAAACGTTATGTTCACACAACAACCTGTACCATGAATGTTTATAGCAACATTAATTTTGATTGCCAAAAAGTGGAAACAACCAGACTGTCCTTCAGCTGGGGAGTAAACAAACTGTGGAATGGAATATTATTCAACAATAAAAGGGAGCAAAATATTGATATGTGGAACAATCCGGGTTGAATTTCAAATGCTTCATGCTAAGTAGAAGAAATCAGTCAAAAGGTTCCATAATCTACTATTCCATTGAAATAATATTTTTCAAAGGCAAAACTGTAGGGATAGAAAACAGATCTCTGGTTGAGGGATAAGTTGGCTACAAAGAGGCACAAGGGAATATTCTGTGGGGGGACAGAACTGTTCTGTGTCTAGATTGCGCTGGTAGTTATAAGAGTAAATGCCTTAGCCTGTATATTAAAAAGGGTGAGTTTTAGCATATGTAAATTATATTTTAATAAAAAGATTAAAAAAACCCTGAGATTTGAAGGATGAATTACAGTTCTTCTAGTGTGCCACAGTAACATCAGAAAATACCATAAAAACAGAGAGTACCCTATGTGTTTTACTGTAGTTCTAGTTGATAAGATACTGTTAGTATAAAATAAACACTGTATAGTAATTTATATTGTACTACAAATTGAACAGTGATTGCTCTGAACATATAAAACATGTTTTCTTTTCTCCTGTTTTGTTATGCCTAAATCTAATATGGTGACAGGAAACAGTTTCTTACTGGTTTTTTTGACAAGTGCTAAAGTCTGCAAACCATACTATAATTCTCATATATGCATTATT
This sequence comes from Propithecus coquereli, assembly GCF_000956105.1. Taxonomy (NCBI): domain Eukaryota; kingdom Metazoa; phylum Chordata; class Mammalia; order Primates; family Indriidae; genus Propithecus; species Propithecus coquereli. The sequence continues at coordinate 9,187,646 of NW_012151618.1, read as the reverse complement.
CATAAAAGGACAAAACTTTTGTTTTTGAATTACCCAGTTAAATGGCAGTTGACCTTGGGATAATATAGAAAAGAAGGCAGCAGAGTAAATATGATAATATCACTTATCTTGCTTATATATAATTATTTAATGGCAGACAACTGTCAGAAACGGACAGATAAGCTGCTTATATCCTTAGAAGAGGGAGACCTACCACATGACCTCTTTGAGTATCTTCCGACTCTGATATTTCCCTTTTTTATTCTGCCTTGTTTACGATGGCTGTGCCATACTACCTTTGCTATAGTTCGAGACACAAAGATATTATAGATCAAATCCCCATTACCTTCTGCTTTATGAAAGTCAGTTTCATCATGTAACATGTACCTAACTTTTGGAATAATGGACCAGTTGGGCTTTCTGAGACTAGTACAACTAATTTAATAATGCATATCAGTAGTTTCTCAATAATGTATACCATAGCTTACACAAACAAGTCGCTCTGTCTTACTTGTATTATGACATTTTGGAAATTACTTTATCTATATTTTACTTAAGATGTGCTTTCAAAATATCTCAAGGCTATAAATGTACTATGTTCTTTTACAAATAACAAGACCATGGATCACTATAGTTACTTAATAAACATAGACAACAATTTATTCAAAGTGCATTGAAAATTAAATGGCTCTGCTTAAGATTTTTATGCTACCAAAGCCATTTGTTGGGTGATTAAAGCAGGTGAACAAACTGCTATATTATATAACATATGTTGCAAAAACTGTTTAGGAAAAGAGCAGCAGTGATACAATTTGGAAAAGTGAAAACAGTAAATATCTTTGTCTTGTGCTCTTTGTGGAGAATAGCATGAACTATGAATTTATTATTTTTTCCATTTTTAAAGATTTTTCTTTTGTTTGGAATCTTTTAGGAATGCCAGCATTGGCTTTTGTATTTTTTAGTTCTTTTGCGATCTTATCTAACATTCCATTACCAATATTTAGAGTTGTTTAATTACTCTAAAACACAAAAAAACTCTCCTCAAGATTTTTTAATGTGTAGCAAGTGTTTCTTAAATGTATAAATGGCAACATTGTTTTCCAACAGGATAATTACAATCGTGTACAGTATGTTTCTTCATTAGTAGTAATTAAATAATTTACTAAATTGTGCAATAATTCATAATGACACATGCTAACCCTGCTCAATTACAGGAGCTAAGTGATAAAAGAATTTCTCGCACACATGCCTAAATGTTATTAGAGTAGTAATTTTTGATTTCTGGAGAAGTCAGCTTGCCATTTTCAAAACACTGAGTAGCGTTGAACTCAAGGAAAAATTAATAAAATTTTTGAGAGTAGTAGTATAATGGTTAGGAGTGTGCACCCTAGAATCAGTTTACTTAGATTTTTCTTATGGTTCCACGAGTTATTAGCCTTGTGCTCTTGGACAAGTCACTTAATTTCTCTATGCCCCAGTTTTCTCATCTGTAAAATGAGGATAATAAAAGTAAAGAATGTTTTTGGCTAAATGAAGTGATAAAAAGAGCATAAAACAAATGCCTACCACAGAGGAAGTCCCAAGGAATGGTTAACCTATAGGAGACGTAGTAGCAGCAACAGCAACAGGATTATGTAATTATTGGAAAGCCATTTTGATTTAAGAACATGATTTTGGGAGACATAATGTTTAACTGGATACTAAAAATCTAATGTTAATTTTGGAGCTTCTGAATGGAATGCCTAATTTAATCCATCCTCATCTTACAAAATGTAGGAATAGTTTTTAATTCAAGAGAAGATTGATCATTTTTTAAATGCAAATCTAACATTTTTAGAAGAATTTAACATTTTTATTAAAATGAAAACAATACCCATGTCTGTTCTTGTTTTAATGCTCACAACACACTTCCACAGTGCAGGACTGGACATAAATAATAGATGTACTTCTGAGAGCAGAGAATAGACTTCTGATCAGACGCTGTCAGCCCACATGAATCCTGTCCTATAAGCTAGAGCTTAAATGTGAGCATCAAAACCACTATTGGCATGTGGCACAACTGTCTGAAATGTCAATAGTTATCAAATGAGTATTTCATAATGCAGAATAATTGATTACTTTGCTTGACTGAACAGGAACATATTTTCTCTGCGAAAGCAAAATAATGCCAGCATTTGCTCCTGGAACGCTCCTCGCTGCGAGATTTGGATTTCCCAAAGAAGCCCACATTACTCTGCGGTCCTTGATCATGCATGACAAAAATAGGGAAAACCATCTGTAACCGCTTATCTTTTCTCCATTATTTGAAAATATATTTTTAAGATAGTTCTTTAAAAGAAATAAAATATGGCCTATATACGAAGCATCTATATTAATAGAACTGTCTCAGATAATTTTCAGAACTGAAATGGATGAGATACAAAATCAAATAACATTCAATTTATCTTGTTCATCCTAAAATGCACTGCTTAGCTTTTCACTCTGATGAAATAACATCCATTTCCAGTTTTATTCTTCCTCGGTGTGCTGTGATGTGGAACTTTCTTGCTCTATGTGTTTTATTAAGTGTAATTTAACTTTATGACTATCAAACCAACTATTAATCCTTACAATAAGACTATGAAATAGGCAAGCTGCAAAGAAATTTATTTTCTAAAGCACAATTCTCTTCTTATGCCCTCAATTATTTTTAAAAAATCATTCTCCGAATATGTAGAGTTTGCAGAGCTCTGTTCTAGGTACTTGGAGGGAAGGCAGAAGAAATAGCTACCACCTGCATTTTAGGCTTTTCTTTCTTCTTGTCTGTATGTATTTTATGCTACTCTAGTAAGGGTTCCTTAAATGAGAAATGCATTTTCTGTCTGTACTTTTACCTGTGTTCTGCCCTCCTTCCAAGAAGCATTCCATTCCTATTTTCTATCTGCTAAGATGTTATTTGGCCCTCAAGGTCTAGCTCTAATGGTGTCTCCTCCATGAAGTACTTCTCATGAAGTTTAAGATTAACCCTGCACACAATAACCTCTCTTGCACTTGACTTACTTTATTTCTGGACCACTTAGACTATGTGCCACACATTCTGCCTTACAAGCATTGCATTTCATTCCTACTAGATTGCAACCTCCTTAAAGGACAGACTGACATCTTGATCTTTTTTCTTTCCTCTCTATGTCCTAGTACAATGTAATACATACAGAAGACATTTAATCATTGCTCATTGGATGGCAGCTTGCTCTCTCATAGGAAATAAATCATAAAAAGCCTGCTGGACCACGAGGCCTCTTAGGCCAATGGGCAATTTAATTCTTACTCATCTTTATATGCCCAATACTTAGCAGGTGCTTAATAAATACAGTTGACTCTTGAACAACATAGGAGTTAAGGGTGCTGACCCCCTTGTAGCCAGAAATCTGTGTATAACTTTAGACTACCCAAAAACGTAACAACTAACAGCCTACTGTTGACTGGAAGCCTCACCAATAATATAAACAGTAGATTCACACATTTTTTATGTGTCATATGTATTATATACTGTATTCTTAGCATAAAGTAAGATAGAGAAAAAAATTAAGCAAATCATAAGGAAGAGAAAATGTATTTATTCATTTAGTGGGAGTGGTTCATCATAAGGTTTTCATCTTCATTATCTTCACATTGAGTAAGCTGAGGAAGAGAAGGAAGAGGAGGGTTTGGTCTTGCTGTCTGAGGGGTGGCAGAGGTGTAAGAAAATCCTCATATAATCCTCATGCATTTCAAACCCATGTTGTTCAAGAGTCAACTGTACCTGTGTTATACACACACACATACACACACAGAGTTTCAAAATTGTAGAAAGCTTAGCAAAAGTGCATTTCAACAAACTTTTATTAAGGATCATTATTTTATGTCAGGAACAGGCTCTGTGTATATAACAATATGGGGTCTGATGGGGGTGGTGATGGGAGTTCCACTTGTAAGCGCTATTAAGAAGTAATTACTTTGTCCTTTCTTGATAGTATTTAATTCAATCCTTCTATTGGTCCTACAAGGCACCACTATCCTTATTTCACATATGGTGAAACAAAGGTTGCTCAAGCTGACACAGCTAGTGAGTGGGATGAAAGGTTGGTTTTGAGCCCGTCTGTCTAATGCCAAAGCTCATTCTACCATTCCAAGGAGTTCAAAGAAACAAAGAAGCTTCATGGAGGGGTAAGTATCCATGGCACTGCAGAGAGAAAGGGATGAAAGTGTGCCTGAAAAGGGATGGGAAAGGATCCTGAAAGCAGCCATGGGATGTTCAAATGGTAGGTTTGAGGTCTGTTCCCACTCCCTCATTCTACAGCTGCGGGACCTAATGTCCTGGGAGGTGAAATGACTTACCCAAGAGGACATACAAAGCTAGTGACAAGTGTGAAACTGGAGCCCAGGATTTCAGGTCCTGAGTTCACTTATATTTCCTGTATTCTCTTAACTAAAAAAAAAATGTTTCCTGAATGGCCCGTTCCCACTGGCAGCCCTAGGAATGGGGCAAGGACAGCACAGGGGAACATAAAGGGATGGAGGGCCCTCTTGGCTCTAGTTTGCATCTCTTCCCTTACTGCCTCGGCAGGTGAGTATATGGTGAGGCACCTGCTACCTACCTATTCTGTGGAAGTTGCTCAGCTCTGTCTGCCTGTGAACTTTACCCTTTTCTTCATTGTGATGGTTACAAAACATAAGCCAGTTCTCTGAATTTCCTAATAGGTGTATGAAATATCTGGTTCCAGAAATCACAGTATCCCTGCACCATTGTCTCCATCCAGTCAAATCTTTCACCTCCGACATCCCATTACACTAATAGACACACTAATGACTTGCAGCCATTTATCAACTCTGAGTGGCAAAGTGCTGTGCAAACATCTTTTCAACAGGCAACCACACACTGTGCTCCTTTAGGAAGGTTCCAACTGACTCAGGAACTGACTTCTCAGGTCAGAGCAAAGGTCAGCTGATTCGTGAGCTTTTCAAGATGAGGGCTACTGTCTTGCTTATTAGATTCTCCAGCACAGTGCCAGGCACATAATACATAGTAAGCGTGGTTGATTATGAGAAGTACGTGTGTGTGCGTGTGAGTGTGTAAAATTGAAGATATCTCTTGCAACCAAAATACAGTTTATTTCACCATATTTCATGGACCATGCATAAGCAAACATACATGCATGTTTAAATCTACATCTATATTTGTTTTAAAATCATGAATAAGACAGATAAAACATATTAATCTGTTCATCCTCTGCCCCTTAACACTCATAAATAGCAGGGCTTCTCCTCTCACTGTTGGTTTCTGGGTCTCCCTAGTATTAACATTAGTCCATTCATAAATGTTCTTTTATGAGATACTGACTCTTCCTGGACTCAAAATTAAGCAAGGCCGTGATCTATTGTAGGTAAGTGTGTGCCTTCTCCATAGCTTCCCAAGTAGTCTTGCTTAGAACTTTCTGGGTCTGACTCTATTTGGTTTAGGAAACTTGGTCCCCTGGCTCTGTGTCAACCAAAATGGCCCAACTCTTAAAGGTTGCAGTTTGGTGGTGGCTAAGGATTCAGCTGAATCAAGCTGCCTAGGACCGCATTAACCTTCCACTGATCCTTTTCTTGTTCAGCTAGAAAGAAATTAACTGAATTAGCAAGCTGCCACACACTGGAGAGAGAGACGCAGGGCCTGGGTGGGACAGAACCAAAATGCTCTCTCTCACATGCAGCAGCAAACTTTCAAATCACCTTTGTCCCAGGATCCGCTTAAAGACTTGGGATAAGTTTGTCAATCCGCTGGTCTGCCATTCTCCCCAGTAGCATTATATGTGTGATTTGGGGCGGCGTACCATGAGATCAGACCTTGTCAAAAAAACAAAATACACTCTCATAAAGTCAAGTATTATTTCTTCATTTAACCTCTAATGTAGGAAGATTGGCACCAATTTACTGATTATACTCTTCTAGACTCCTGCAAAAATGCACCAGGCTTTTCTCATAGGCGTTTTGGAACAACCTGGCATCAGAAACGTCTCTCCACTTCCTTGCTAAGTGACAGATTCAGTGGGAAACCCAGCACACAGGGACAGCATGTAGGCCTGTGACTATCTCTAGGGGACTCTGAGATGAATTACATTGTGTTTATAAGTATGCTGTGTGGCTTCTTTTTCTGAGATTAGCCAACAGAAACCTTTGAGTTGAGAATTAATACATACTGGGCTCTCATCCATGGTAAAGAATTCCCATTCTGTTTAATTATCTTCGTGTAAGCAAAATTATTTTTGGTTTTTTTTCAGAACACTTGGTAAAATGAAAAAGATGGAAAGAAAATATTGCATAGCACTGTGTTTTCCCCATAGTAGGTACTCCATAAGCATTTGTTTAATAAAATCCAAATTATTATTCCTACGTATTTCTTGCATTTTAATATTTTATTACATTTCTCCATTATCGTATTTTAATATAATAATAGTAAAAATTTGTACTGAAATGTATCATTGATGGCTCCAAGTTTGTATTAATGAAGAGAGATATGCATCCTTTCATTCCTGACTGATTTGTTTGGTCGGGGACTTATAATTCTGTAGAAAATTTGTACTTCAAGTGGTTTTTTTAAAAAAAAAAAAAAACACACAAAAAAACCAGCCTCTCATTTTTTACTTTGAAAGTTTTGTGAGAGCTTTATGTTAATATAAAGAACAGTAATATACCCTGGGTTAAAAGCCGAAGACATTTAATAGAGGTACATATTACAAATAGCATCTAGCCACATTGGAAGATTAGGACTTCAGATCTGAAATTTTGTTGCTCATTAGTTGTAGGATGTGAATGAAATACATTTTTAAAGGGCAAGGTCAGTATTACATTATCCTGGAAATGTCTTTGTTGAATAAATGTGTAAATATTTCAAATAAGTATTATTAGATTATATTTCTATTGGGGACATTATCTATAGGATGAATGATTGTACTGCTTGTAATTGCAGGAGCACATGTCACCTTACATGTCGTTCCCAATGACCAATTTCATTTGAAATGAAATAAATACTGATTACTAGTGATGTAAGACTATTTACCATGGAGTCGGATGTCTAAAAGGCAGGCTAGAGCTAATGGATTTGGTTATTTTCAAAACATTATTTTCTAAAGCAGGATACTGTTTTAAAGTAACATTGTGAATTCTCAGAGCTGTATATCTGGGTTCATTTGTATTCATTTTGGAAGAACAAACCTATGAGCATGCAGTTTCTGATGGTTTTCCATCCTTTAATAGTACAAGGAAAAGAAAATTGTACCTGAGACTTAACTACAGGATAGCTTGGCATTACGCTTCCTTCTCATAGTGGTTAGCACAAGGGAAATCAAGACCCAAATTTGAGTGATGGTGTCAGTGCAACTGACGGGTGTTGCCTCACTGGTAGATGTAGTTGCGTCATGGGTACGTGGTGTGATTTCATTTCATAATTGTAAACATTTCAGTGTGTATGTTTGATTCATTTGAAACTCTTGTCCACTTCACTGTGGCTGGACAGCTGAGTTAACATGGGTAGGTCTTGGCTTCACACTTTGATAATTTCTTTTCTTTGTAGTTTTATTTGAAAAAAATTGTATTAGAATGAATTTATCTGAAATCAAACTTTTATAAAGCCACAGCTTGACTGAAGGACAATGAACTTTCTTGACATTCTAAATCAGAGCACTGTGTAAATGTTTGGAGGACTTAATTTTGCCTTGAAAGGGGGCTGGGGAGTGGGGAGTGTATGAATCCTTGTTTTCTGCAGTGCTGATTGGTCTGCTTGTGTTTTAAATTATAGCCCAACTCAGGGGCAAGAGCAACTCAGTTATATGGAAAAATAAATGCTAGAATTCTTCTTGCTTAATCATCATGAATGCAACAACTAATAGCCATCTAATATTTTAAGTTGTGCACGAAAACACAGACTAACAGAAACGAAAGCAGAATGAAATTTCGTGAAAGAACAGCAGTAGGTATGCAAACTTGGCTTTTGAGAATTTTTTTCTGTTATGCTCAATACTACAGATATACTTGCCAAAGTTTTAAATGATGCAGAATCTGAGCATGTAGCATCTGAAATTCATCGCAAGGAGATTCATCTTTGAAATGATAAAGTCATGATTTACGGTTCCATAAGGTCAGTAAAAAGGATTAAGTTTCCAAGTTTGGAGGGAATTAAGTCTTGATTGCAAGTTAAAATTCACAAAGTTGACCTTTAGAGATTTTTTTTTTCTGTCCAAAATACCAGAGTCTCATTTTTAGGGTATGAAAACTACAGCCTTTTCCACTTGTAGATGTGTTCTCTGGAGAGAAGGCTGGATATCAAAGAGCCTGGGAATTTAGTGGCCCAAATTAGCCGGCAACTGGAGTTCATTTAAGTGATTCACGTACAGTTTTGTGCTCTCCTTCCAGGTATCAGCGGCCCTGGACGCGGGGAGGGGGTGAGGGATGTAAACCGGGACCCTGGATGCTGGTATGATGAGGGTTACCAAGGTTGAGTGGGCGGAGTTCCCCCTGCCCAGGCGGAGTCTCTCTCGAAAGACTTCGGAGGCGCTTTCTCCAGTCCCCCGGACGGTCCCAGTGGCTTCGTTCTCCACGGCCGGGAAGGGGTGTGTGTCTTCCGAATAGAGCTGGGGCGCTCTGGGAAATGAGGGTGACTGTTGCCCACTTCCCCCCCGAAACCAAGCCCCTCTTTTCCGCCAACGAGCTGGCGCTTCTATCACCCCGAGGGCTGCGGGCAGGGAGCGGGAGAGTGGCGTCGGGCTGCGCGCCTCCGGCCTCGCGGAGTCGAGGAAGAAAGTGGTCAGATGCGCGTTCTGCGAGGCGCCGTGTGCAGAAAGCGCGCTGGCGGCCACAGGTGCTGCGAGAGGCCAGGAGCGGGCCGGGGGCGCGGGCGCGGGCCGGGGGCGCGGGTGGGCCCGCCGAGCCGCCGCGGCTCACCTGCCCGCGGGGGCGGGGCGGGGCGCGGCGCTGGGACGCGCCTGCCTCCCGCCTCCCGCCTCCCGCCTCCCGCCCGGGGAGGAAGCGGAGGGGCGCGGTGTAAACAGAGCGGCGGCCGTGATGTCAGCCGGTCACATGGAGCCTCTTATGGCTCGGGATGGCTCTCGGCGGGCGGGCAGCTGCGGCAGCTGCTGCTGTGGCTCGGGCGGCGGCGGCGCGGCGGCGGCAGAGGGGGCTCCGGGGTCGGACCATCCGCTCTCCCTGCGCTCTCCGCACCGCGGCTTAAATGATGTATTTTGTGATCGCAGCGATGAAAGGTGAGCCCGGGCGCCCCGCCGGGGCCGGGTGGGCTGGCTGCTCCGGGGGGCGGGGAGGAGGGCGCGCAGGGGGAGGGGTGGGCGCGCCTGCCCGAGCGCACGTACTGCTCCGGGCTCGCTGCGAGGGCCCGCCAGGGCCTTCTGGGCCACCGCGGCGGCGCCACCTGAGCCCAGCCGTGGGATCGGCCTGTCTCCTATTAGGGGCAAAGGCGCACGGGCTGGATACCCCTCTTCCGCCCCTTCCGGCTCCTGTCAGTCGCCTGGGTCGTCCTGGCACCCGGCAGGGCTCCCAGAAGAAAGTTTGCCGGGAGTCGCTGCGCTTCGGGAATAGAGGGGGAGGATCTGGGGAGCTCGGAGGAAGCCGGGGTCGCCCGCGGCCGGTCCCTAGGGCCCGCGCCCGGGACAGCTCCGGCCTAGGTGGGGGAGGCGCCGTGGCCGGGCCGGGCGGTGCGTGCGCGCGGTCGCGATGTCATCCCGGGAGACTGGTCAGCGCCCCAGGCCTTGCGCCCTCCCCCGCTGGCGGCCCGGCGGCCCCTAGCGCCCGAGCGGCCGCCCGCCGGGGAAGTGCGGCAGGTCCCCGCCGCGTCCCGCCGCGGCCGCCTCCGAAAGCGCGCGGGCCGGAGCGAGACGGGCGCCTGGAGCGTGCCGAGAACCCTCGCTAGCCTCAGCGCGCTCCCACTTGATACTTCGGCTTGCGGATGGTGTGGGGAGGCAACTTGTCAGCTGACAGGACTCGCGGGCAGAGGTGGAAGTTAGACCGTGGTGAGGGCCGACGGGGACGGGCCAGTGGCGGCCAAGCCTCCCCGCCCGGCCTGCCGCCCCGACCGGGACCCGGGCCGGTAGCGCGATGCCAGGGAGGACTGGTTGGAGGTGGGGACTGGCTCGAGGTCCTCTCAGGTGAGAAGGAAAGAAACCTGGCAAGTCAGGGAAGTTTCTCATGGGAAAGCCAAAGTTTGGAGGTGTGCAGGAAGTCGCCTGTGCCGCCCGGAGAAACCAAGACTGGCTCTTGCGACTGTTGCAAACAGCCCCGGAAAAACTCAGCCCGCAGCGCGCCGCCCGCTCCTGCGCTTGCAGGTCCCTCCGGTGGATGATCTGCCCGAGCGGCTTCGCGGGCCTGGCCGCCAGGCTTGGGGATTTAGAGCCCCATCTGTTTGTGGCCGACTCGGCTCCCCTAATGCGCAGCAATTGTGCAGACCCAGACTGTCCTGCGGGCTCTGCCCACATGTGCGGGCGCCGAGCGCTGGTTAAACGTTTGCTAGGTTGGGGTTTTGCTGCAATCCAGAATGAAGGACACCAGTTCGGTCTCTGTGCTGGGTTTACTTTCGGATCACCGAGCTTTGCCTTTCTTCACTAGAGATTGGGTAGCATCTCTTTTATTAATTATTAACAGGGCGAAACGTACTGGACGCTAAGATGAGCTGCTTGAGATGAAATCTTTCTATACAGTGTGCCCACGGCAAATTTTCTATCTTTTCCCCTGTGGCTTGCGGGAAAAGGGATTTAATCATTTTTAGAATATGCAGCTGATATAGTAAAAGAAAGGAAATCTCCCCGTGATCCATGCTCTTAAGCACTTAAAATCATTTGGGAAGAAAAAAACGTAAAGGTGCCTTACAGACTTCTTACGTAAAACAAATGTATTTCTCTTCCCCTCTCCCCCAAAAAACTTTTATGCTATTCCTGCATGTCATTAACCCTGTAAGGATAAAACGACTCAAATAGTTTTCCTAGTTAACACGTTTCCTTCCATTTTTCCTTTAAATTATGAAATAGATTTTGCTATTTGGGAGGCATCAATGTTAATCTTTATCCATTTTGTTTAGTATAATTTGCGTTGATTGGGGGAAAGGTGAGAGGCTGAGACATTTTAAACTGCTTTTTCCCCTAAGAACAGTAACCACCAAACGATAAGGAAAGTATATTTTAATTTAATTTTGATGTCTCCTAGTACATAGGCTTTTGCTTTTGTAGTTCTACAAAGTGAATTTCCATACTATCCCTTACTAATAGAATAATGAGAATTACACACACTAACCCCCTCCCAAAAGCTCCAGCCCACACATTTGTCTTGGAGTGACCTCTGGCTGCCATAAAATAATAGATTCATAGTATTATGCTTTGAGAAAAGTAGCTCAGAAGTACTGGCAATGCAATTTTTCTATAAGCTCGGCTGAGAGAGAGAGACAAGGAGAGAATGTATCTGCACAATTAGAATATTTCATTCCCAATATCGTAACATCCTGTGTTTTAATGGGATTATCTTGCTTTGGTACAAGTTTAAGCTGAAGAAAAATAGTTTGTGGGAAAATGAGGAATGCACTAAATGTTTCCATATCAGATTTAAGGGGAAAAATACTGGCCCAAAATCATATTAAATACTTCCCTATTGCCTCTCAGTTTTAATAGTTAAATTGGTTCCATATGTACGAGAGTTTATATAATTAGGTTTTCCATGCAAAACAGAAACACTCTTTACAATATAGCTTTTTGGTATGTGGATGCATGTGGACAAGGGAGGAGAGAACAAGCGACCATAAAAGAGAAACATTCTCTTTGTTGGCTGATGTACTTACGTTTTTTAAAAACATCATTAAATCAGGCCCTTTGAACTCACCAAAGAAGAAAATCTTTCCTCTGTGTTAGTTGTCAAATAAGTTTAGGCTTAAAGTAGTTTCATGATTAGATGTAATAAATCTGCATTCGAGCAACTTTCGTCTCATCCTTCAGTTTTGTTTTTGTTTAATTAACAACAAAATTCCAATACCATTTGGACTGCTTCTTGGCAAATGGAGAAGGCCAGTGATAACGTTTATAATCAGGGGAGCACTTGTTCTGTTCATCGTGAAAGTGCCTTGGCCAAATGTCACGCGGCAGCCAAGTGCTGAAAGGAAATGCGAGAGCTTCATCCGTTTCAGTAGATTATATACCCCTTTGCTTCATGTGAGTACTCAGCCTATGCTCATGTAAATAAAGTTATAAGAGCACAGGGAGGCTTAAAGGGAATTTCTGTCCCATAGTAGATTCTTCCTCCAGCCCGATTCACGTGCCTTACCACTTTGAAAATACTGTATTAGTTGGTGGTTAGTAGTATGTCCAACACGAATAAATGTGATTTTATAGTTTTGAAAAATTTGGCCTTTTTTTTTAATCACATGAAAATTGAATTCAATTCCTGGTCTCATTTTAAGCATCATTTTTCTGGTATCCCTTAGCTGGGATTTTTGTCCCACTTTTGTGACCTGCGATGGGGAGGATTGGGAGAGGGTGATGGCTGGATCTTGAAAAGAGAAAATCCATATGGTTGCCACTGCTGAGCATAGTGCTCATCTGGCAAGAAGGGGTCAGTTCCTCTAAAGACAAAGAGGATTTCGGAATCCATTTTTCCCTGGGAGGAAGGGGGAGCCCAGACCCTCTGTGAAGTAGAGAGTATTTTAAAAGCACCATTTTCGTCGGCAGCCACTTGATTTTATATATTTCAGTCACATCACTTCAAATGCAAAGCAACATCATGCTCGAGAAAACCACTTTGCCCTCGATTTGAATTGAGAACTATATAATTTCTTTAACGCTACCCAGTTACAAAATAGTATTTCTAAATAGAAACAGTCCTTTCAAAATATATATAGTATGTGATTTAAGTCTTAGTTCTTTAATATCTAGTTGATATGCTTGTAAATATATTAATAGTTCTCACTAGACTCCTTTTTCTCCCATCTTTCACTTCTAACCAAGTGAATCACAATAAAAATGGTTGAGATCAGCAAGTAGATAATTGCAAAGCACCTGCAATAGCACCCAGCCACTTTGTAATTTGCTCTAGGCTGCCTAAGAAAATAATATTTACAAATGGCCATTTACTGGGAGAAAAAGTTACTGGATGGATGGATAGATTGGAAGAGGTAGACATGGAGTTCAATTTTCTTAAAATTCTCTTATTTTAGAGATTGATAACACCCCTTGTACGGACCAAATCTTCTAAAAATACTTTGTCATAGAAATGTTTTCTGCATACATTTTAATATTTATAATGTTCATTAGTAAGAAATCCAGGCTGTCTTAATCTATATGTTTCATATTTAGTAATTTTAAAAAGCATAATTACTCAGAGTCAGCAGCTATCCCATTTTTATGTTTCTCTTCTTAAAACAAAATTTTATCGAGAGATCTACCAGTGACAAGTCAGGCATCATTTGATAGCATCTCGAAGACCATATATTGACCCTCTGAGAAATGATTTACAAGTTCCCTCTCCCTGATCTAGCTATGCCGCTAAGGATACCTCCCTTCTACCCCAGCCTTTTGACTCATTGACTGAGAGATTCATAGTCAGGGCTTTTTGTATCTGTCACTGTTGTGTGTGACATGATAGAACATGCTTTTTTTGTAAATTGTGGGAGTGCTGTGGCCAGAGATAAGAGACCTAAGTAGTCAGATAATTTAGCCAATGGGAAAAATGCAAGAAAGTAGCTGAAATCTTTTGTTTCAGGATTTTCTTTTTGAAGTGAAATTTGTTAGCCCTCATCATATTTTGAGGAAATAATATAACTTTAAAGTCTTTGCTCCTGTGCGTATAAAAAAGTAACATCAAGTTTATTCCTTAGGTTTGCCAGTGATTTCATTTTTTGCTTTTAATTTTATTGCTTCTGAAGTTTACTAGGCATTTCATAAATAAATAGGGAAATAATGGTAATCTATATTTTGTGCTTTCTGGTTTACAAACAGTCTTATCTCATTTAATTCTCCTTAGAAAGTCACTGATAGCATCATGTTTTTTCTTTGAAGAAACTGAGGCTCACAGTTATGTGTTGTAGCCAAGCTCTTCCAGCTGACACACAGTGAAGCACTGACTAGAACCCTAATTTCTATCTTCACGCTTCCCCTGGAGGAAGCTATGAAAATGTCCTGGATATAACTTTGTCTCTAGTTAGTGGAAATTATAACTCAGGCATTTGTAAGGGAAAAAATAGATCCAATTATATAATGCTTTGCTGAGCCTAATATCTTTAAATTACTATTTAATAAAATCAATTTGGTACAAATGGGGTTATTCTTATTTGCTTATCATTAGCTCTCTTCATCCATGATTTTCATTAAGTCCGCTTGTTGTAAGAGGATCTGGGTGAAATGTAAGCATTACTTTCCTAAAGAATACAGAATACCATGAAGTGGAGGTAACCTGTGTAACTGATCACCATTGTGATAGAACCGAGAGATTTATCTATATGTTCCATTTATCCCTAGGCAAAGGGAGCATTCACAAAGGCATCTTCTAATTTTAATATGCCTTTACGTAGCAGAAAGCTCATGTACCTTGTGCTCGTGAATGCTGTCCTGTTTGTTTCCATGACAGCTAGGGAGAATGATTGTAGATATACTCTTGAGAAATCTGTTGTTGTTTAGAAAATCACCCAAAATCTAAAAGTTTCCAAGTACATTTGCAAAAGCTCATTTCTCATTTGGTGAGGACTTACCTTTATGACTGCTGGATTGAGGTGTGTTTGAAAGCAAATAAGCATTATTTCATAGAGTCTCGGGGTAGAAGAAACCTTAAAAGTCAATTAGATGAAATGTCCCATTGGTATTTGGGTCCTCTCCACAATATTCCTGCCAAGTGGTTATGTGGTTAGGCTTGAACACCTCCAATGATGGGGAACTCACTATCTTAAAAAGTAGCTTATTTCATCTTGAATTAGAAAAATCTTAAATCAAGCATCTCTCCTTTGTTCTTTTAATCCCTTAATTCTGATCCTTTCTTTTGGGGCTGTGCAGAACACATTTAATCCATCTTTCAAATGAAAGACAGTCATTTGAAACATATAATACACACACACACACACACACACACACACACACATCCCTCTAATCTGTAATCTCTGCTGTTCCCTCTCCAGTCTGTTTTGCTCAAAGTGCATGGTTTCACCTTCCCACAATCTTGGTCAGTTTCTTCTTCAAACACACTTCAGTTTGCCTAGAACCACTAGAAATTTTCATGCCAAAAATGGACCCCAAGTCCCAGTTGTGGTGTGATTAACTTGGCATTTAACCCACCACATAGTAAAGAGGAAGAAATGACTTAAAGATGAAAAACTTTTGTTTTAAACTTTTTAAGATACATAAGCTAAGATGTATCTTTAGCGCCTCTCATGACCAGTCTTTGTGATCTCATTGTGATTTGTGGAAGTGGACTTTCGAACTATTTAGAGATACTTTTAGTTCCATCGAAGTTGATATTAAATATCCAGGAAAATCAAAGATATTCAAAAATAATTAAAGGAACATAAGAAGCATTTGAGATGTTTTCTGGCAAAGTCGTGTGTCAGATCTGAGATAAGGCTGCCCTCTAGTGGTTACTTACTCATGGAAGGCTAAAGCCGTGATGGTGCCAATGAATTTCCCATCAGGCCAATGGGGAAGGTCAAAGGTTGAATTATTTTCTGAAGTGCAATGGGACATTCTACATTAGATTCAAAAGTGTAATTCATTGCTTTACATGGTTATCAGAAATGTAACTGTAGGGGAGATAATGAATTTTAAAAGTTTGCTTGGAAGGAAGGGAAGTTTTTTTTTGCAAACTTAATGATAGATTAAAGCTGATTTATAAAATTCTGTTTGACCATATATTAAATTTAAGGGATATTTGGCTTGTGAGTAAACAATTATTATGACCTTTATGGTAATCTTTGTAATTTTTTTAAAGTTTCTACCTCAATTCTGTTCCTCTATCCCTTGAATATTTTTTAGAAAGAAGTTGTCATTTGATCAGCTAAATCCAGCCTTTTCCCTTTTTAAATCTAGAGCTTTTCTTTTTCAAAAATGATAAATGAAAGAGGTAAACTACTGTAGCTCTTTTTGTTAATAAAACAATTTTAAACATGGATTCAAAAACTATTAACTCCTTGGTGTCTGAATACTTGTGGTTAGATCATTTGGTTCATTGAAGTATATACAGGTTGCCTAAAAAATAAAATATAGTTACATAGGTTTTTAGAACATAAAAGAGTTTATGCTTTAAAACACTACATGAAATAGAGATAAGCATTCGTTTGCATAATTTTTAGGACAAATAGATAAGAGAAGTGAATTGTGGGTTCAGTTTGGTGCTGTATCAAATGTGAAACAATCAAAACAGTCTGATTCCTGTGTTGGAACGAGAGGATTAAATATAGATATTCCTATTTGCTTAAATATCATTTGTCCCTGATGCTACACAGAGGTGTAAGAATGCATGTTTATGTGAATTTTGCACCGCTCAAGAAGTCAAAGCTTCAAATCTGAGCTGTAATAACCAGGGTAATAATAATGCCAGATAATCACCAGGATTTTAAAGGATGCCAGTGCTCACTTGTTCCTACTAGAAAGATGAAATTGCATTGTTTCATGAAAAACAAGGAAAATGAAAAGCAAGGAAAACCTACTCTTTGAACCCTTCCGTCATAGAAATACAGTAGTGGTTCAGAAGATGAAGACTTTTGGTTAAGTTTCAGATCAGTTATTGAAGCCAACCGTTTTTCAACCCGCACCACCCAGAAGTGTGATTCTCTTACCACATGAGAAGTATTCTCTTTTTCACAGAATGTTATTTTCATTTTTCAGTTGTTGGGAGTTTTTCCTCCCCCCCCCTTCTTTTTATTTGTTTATCTCACTTCAAATCTTCTGTCGAACACTGGGTAAAAATAAGTAAACAAATTTGTTTCAGCAAATACTTAAGTGCCTATTGTGTGGAAGATAATTCAGGTGCCACCTTTGTGCCTTCATAATAGAGCTGAGACACCTTCCTCCCAAATATCTTAAGGCATGAATCAGTGTTTAAAAAATGCATTGAGAAATTGGCAACCATACTTAACCACAGAAGGTTGCTTTACAACTACTAGGCTTATAGGTTTGCAATTTCTATGAGCTACGTGCCATTTGAAATGAAGGAGATTTTGTGACATGCAAAACAATCCAATGAAATGTTAATATAATCGGATACGGTCAACCTCTATACTTATGTGTGAATGTGGTTGCTTCCAAATAAGCCATGAGTTAGCTCCAAAACCTGTCTCAAACAGTGGTTCTGAAACTGTAGTGTGTACCTCATAATCCAGGGTGTCTGTTAAAAGGCAGATTCCTGGGTCCCACCCAGAGAGAGTCTGATTCTATCAATCTATTCTATCAGTGGGGCCCAGGAAGGCATATATTTAAAAAGCATAGGCCAAGTGTGGTGGCTCACACCTATAATCTCAGCACTTTGGGAGGCCAAAGCAGGTGGGTCACTGAAGCCCAGGAATTCAAGACCAGCCTGGACAAAATAGCAAGACCTTGTCTCTACAACAAATAAGAAAAATTAGCTGGGTGTGGTGGTGCAGGCCTGTAAAAGCACCTCTCTTGATAGTGAGGCTCAGATGGGTTTGGGAATCACTGCTCTGGTCTAACCCTCTCCTCTTACTAATGAGGACAGTGAAGCTCAGAAAGGTAAATAATACTAGAGTGATCATACATTTCCCTTTGGTCCACTGAAATCTGCTTTCAGAGCAGAAGAGTTGCCCAACATGAGCAATTTCTGCCATTATTTCAGTATTATTAAAACTCCTGAATTATTTCTCTGGTTACTTTGGCCTTGCTATCAACCAGCATGTAGGAGGAAGTAGGCAGACTTTACTCCAAATCTCTTACCCCAAATGTCCCAAACAGGAGAGGACTGTGAGGCTGTTTTGGTGCTAGGGGTGCCCATGATACTTTCCACACACTATATTCCTTCTTGCCATAAAGCCTTGTCTGGGAGCTCTGGCCTCTGTATGTGACACAGACACAATGCATTCTAGTCCTCAGTGTGTGCGGCACTGGGTCTTGCCAATATTGTGACCACTTGTGGGGACAGGCAGGAGATTCTACTGCAGGAGTCAAGGCCAACTCCGGTGGAAACAGAGATGTATTTTCTGTGTTGCTTTTTTACAGCAACAAAGTAAAGGTTTCGGTGTCCTGCAAGCTCCTCAGTGCTTCCTGTTCACCAGAGGGCCTTTCTCAGTCACTGAGCGCCTGGTGTGTGTGTATCTGCCAGTGTCCATGCCCTGGAGGAGGAGTCCAGACGACACGAAACACTGCCTTCAAGCAGCTTAGATTCTCGTCTGGTGGAACAGATGAAAGTAGAACTGCTCTGGCTGGTGAGGAGGAGAGCAGCCTGCCCCCTTCCACACTGCAACACCAGTTCCCTCCTTTGGAAAATGCTCGTGCTATATTCCATTATTGTGGCAGATGAGATGCTGGGGGCTGTGGGCACAGCAGTGATCATGGCAGACGCTGGTGTCTGCAAGGGTACATTCTGGTGGGGAGAGAGAAACAGCACCTATGTAAACATAGAAATGAACTGGATAAATATAGATAGTGACAACAGCTAGGCCAATGTAAAAACAGTATAATGGCTTAGAAATGCTTATGGCCTCCTGGATCGACACCAGGGAACTGAATCAAAGAAACATTTCCAATCGATGGTAAACATTCTGCAGTAGACCCGGAAGAGATCTTAGAGGTCATCTCTTCCCAGCCTTGTCTGCATATTAGTCTGTCAAGAGAGCTTTTTAAAATTCATAAGCAAAATACGTAAGCCCAGGCTTGGATCCTATAGATTCTGGTTTTATTGGCCCAAGGTGAAGCCAAGTACTGGTGATTTTTTTAAACTACTGAGATAATTCTAGTTGAGAAGTCTCAACTAGAGGCTGACTTTATATGTGAGTCACCTGGTCCCCAGTGTAGCGAAACAGTGTTGAGTAGCAGAAACCCTTCTATATAGGGTGGGAGAGGATGAAGACGTGGGTTCTCGTCCCATATCCGTGATGCAATAATTGTCAAGTTACATCAATTGCTCACTTTCCCCATTTCTAAAATTAGAGGGTTGGACTTGATAGCCATCAAGATCTTTTCCAGCTCTAGCAGTCTATGAAAATGCTTCTGTTAACACGGAACAATGGTCTGGTTTCTTGTCTGAGATTTAGTAGAGGCAAACAAATGCCTCTTAGGTTCCTCATTCCCAGTCTCTACCCTTAATTGCTATAGGTGCTTCAATCAGCTAATCAGTTCCTTTGGAAGTAAAAATTTAAGGCAGAAAGAAATAATTACTTCATGCCGACTATTTAAGTAAATTTAAGAACAAGCAAGCTTGCATTAATATTAATAATAAATATGCCCAGACTTAGTTCTGGTAAATTACAGTCATACCTTATTTATCAAATTCTAGCCCAGAGCTTTTTCCATTTTTGATGGTTGATTTAAAACCGAGGGGCAGAGACAGTTGTTTAAAAATGGAAACCCTGGCATAGCCTTAACCATTGCACACCACAGTAATTTCATTCCTCACCAAATATTCCAGACCCAGAAACCCAAAGAAATTGAGTCACTCCCAATGTATTGTTTGCAGTTTATTAGCGAGCCGAAACAGAGTATCTCCTGTGTTGCCAGCTTATAAAAAAATAATAATAATAACAGAACTAAACTCTAGCATGAAAAATATCATTTTACTTCCTTATTTGAGACCTGGTATCTCTAAGAACTTGGGTTTCATTGAAACATTTATTCAGAAAGATAGCTGTTCGTTATAAACCAGCGTGGTATGATATAAGCACCTTAAGTTTATTTCCTTTTTGTGTGGAATTTCCCAGTGGGGTTTGATAATATTCAGCAGTTTCAGAAGTGATAAAGGAGTTTGAAAAGAAAATCTGATGGGAGCTGGTAAACGAAATTAGAGCCATATCTTTTTCAACAGAGGTCTTCAAAGATTTGCATGTTGCCTGTTTTGCCTGAATATATTTAAGAAATTGTACATGCATTGTATTCACATCCACATTTGCCTTAGACATAAGTTATGAAAAATCATCCTCCTTTAACTTAAGTCACATCCATAATAGCAGGCAACTTCTGAAAGTGATGTTGTTTAACAAAATAATTGGTTTGATAGAAATCTATTTCAAAAGCAATGTTTCTACCACAGGCTAAATCCTGTAGAACAGAAGTGTTTTGTTTCCACTATTGCAGAGAAACAAAGTTGTTTAAGATGAGTTAAGATGTCTCAGAGTTTTGGCAGACTTTCTAAGCCCCCTGCTGCTGTTGCCTTCAGAATCCCTTTTGAAGTGGCTTGGAGGTTTCTATGTAATTTCAGTTGGCTGCTTAGGGAAAATATTGGCTAAACTACTCATTTTGACTGTTAAGATGGATTGAGCATTTTCAGAATGTTTTCATTTGCTAGAAATATGTTTTGCACTCAGGCTTCTCTTGTTGAAGAAGGTTGGTTACCAGCCATCTGATGCTGCCTCGGGGGTGTTTACAGAAAATGTGGGTGCCGTAGTTATATTTGAGCACAGCCCTCCCCCAACAGAGAGAGTGTGGTAATCAGCAGGAATGTGAAAACAGGTATTTAAGGATTGATGCTTGTAAAAGAGGTGCCGTAAAGAAACATGGTTGTTCAGATGTGAGAAATGACTGACAGCTCTCCTTGTAGGCATGCTAGTAACAATAAAGTCTAGAAGTTCAACATCAAAGCGATCACAGCTTACTCCACCAGTGACTTGCACATCAAAGAGGGAGCACAAGACAAAGGAAGTGCACTGAGGTGTATTTCTGCCTCATAGCCAGATCCTGGGCGGGGAGCTCCCAGAACTCCTTTCATGAATGCATAGTGATTTTTGCAGATCAGCGTCTTCGTTTCATAAATGACCGGGAATACAAAAGCAGGGCAAATGAGCATCGTAATTGTTCCCCATCACTTTAAGTTTGGTTGGGGAAGATTCATCACAGGAGAGATTGGTCTCTCTGGTTTCCTTGAGTAGTGAATTCTGTATCAGTGTGGGCAGCTCTGACTTTACCTAATATAGTACAGGGAATTATTCGCAAAATAAGAGTGTACAAATTGGATACATTTCCAGCTGGTTGTTTGGAATGATGCTTGAGAACATAAAACTGGACCTAAGTTGGTGGAGTTATGCATTTGTTTTGCTCTTGATTGCTTGTTTTTTAACTTTTAAAAAAATTAATCTCATGGGTGGATTTTTGCTGAATCAGGTGTGCATTACTTAACAGGTGTGTGTGTGATAATGAAATTTAGACCTGTTAAACCAGCTCCTAATTAATCATCAGATCTATGCCTCAGTTCTCTAACTCAAATCGTGTGTGTGCTCTAAAATGCCAAAAGTAGAACAGAAGAGCCTGGATTTGACTCCCCCACCCCTTGATATTAAATTGAAAATAAAATTAACCATGCAAGTATTATGGGTGGTTTGAAATAATGCGCTTTTTTAATGCTTTCCTTTGAAATATGAAATTCTTTTATAGTTCATCTTCAGTAATTTACTCATTTTTAAATGCTATTGAAAAATAGTAGTGCTCTGTGTAGTCATTAATAAATACAAAGCAGCTTTCTCAAGGCTCTAGGGAGACCTAATAAACACAACTGTGTTACTAATTGATGTATACTGAGCTGACAAAAGTAGTGCATCGGTAAACAGAAGTTAGAAAGCAAGAAGTTAAGGAACTATAGGGGATTATGTAGACATCAAGGGTTGGAAATTATAATAAGGCCTCTTTAGGGGAGCATTAATTTGCATGTGGCTGAATTAGGACAACCAATTATTTCTGAGGACACTACCAAGAGCTGATCCGAAATTCCCCCCAAAGTGAAAGGTTTGGGAGGGTTGGAGTTAGGTGGGATGGAGGGGAAACTGAGCATGTCATATTTCCTATTATCATGATAGTTTGATAGCTTTCTCAATAGCATGTTAGAGTGTTAGAGTAGCTTTCTTTGTGAGGGAGAAAAATGCTGATGAAATCAAGAGCACTACAATTCTTTGTTCTATACACACGATTTATGTTGAACTACCACAATGAAATTTTTTTTTAAGCAGGGAGGGCAGGAGAGTGGAGACAGAAATAAACCTTTTAAATCTTCTTTACATGAACTCCACAAGGACATGAGCATTGAGCAGATTAGAGTGTTTGGATTTATACTTACTATCTCCTACAGTAGTGGCCTTCGATGTGCGATCCAGGGACCCCTAGGGGTACCCAAGGCCTTCTCAGGGCCTCCAAGAGATAAAACCTAGTTGCACAATAATACTAAATCATTATGCACCCTTTTTACAATTAACGTATTGACCATTTACATTAATGATGCAAATCATTGGTGGGTAAATCTGCTGGCACTTTGGCAGGAATCAGGACAGTGACACCAACCTATAGTAGCAGTCATGGTATTCTTCATTACTGTGCACTTGCTGTTAAAAAGAAGAAAAAATTACCAGTTTCATTTAAGAATGTCCTTGATGAAGCAGAAAAAATTATTGAGTTTATTAAATTTTCATCCTTGGGTACACGCCCTTTTAATACTCTTTATGACAAAATGAGAAGTATACATCAAGTCCTTCTGCTCCGTATCAAAGTAGCAGCCTGTCTGTCTCCAAGGAAAAGTGCTTATGCCGTTGTTTGAGTTAAGAGCTAAACTAGTTGCTTTTTGAATGGAATGCCATTTTACTTAATAGCATGACTGAATGCGGTTATTCAGTTCTGAGTGTGTTCATATATTTTCTCAAAAATGAACTAAATGAGCCTGTCATTTCAAGAAAAGCAGTAAACAGTATTTATTGCCAATAAATATAGTCTTTCAGACAAAAATTAGAATTTTGGAAAACTTATAATCGACCCCATGAATTTGACAGCCTCCCAATACTTAAAAATTTTCCTGATCATATGGGTACTGATATTAATCAATGTGATTTCTTAATCACATCATGAATACATATATATTCGTTATATAATCTGATAACGAAATGTGTCGACAACTAAAAGAGGTACAAAACTCAACGAACCAATAGTTTCCAAGTGACCAATGCATGATACTCTAAAAACATACATGTATAAAAGATCCATTCCAAGTGTAAAATATGCCAATGTGTTTGAATTTAACAGAGTACAGGAAATCACTGATATGGTTTCAGGTTCCATATTCTAACTAACCTTTGAGAAACTCCCACTTGTTGACTTTTGGTGTAGTACCAAAGAAGAATATGCAAAATTATCTGAAAAGGCTATTAAAACACTCCTCCCTTTTCTGGCTACATATCTGTGTGAGGCAAGATTTTCTTCACATGCATCAACCAAAAAACATAACACAACAGATTGAATGCAGAGCCAGACGTAAGAATCCACTCGTCTTCTATTAAGCAAGACAGAAAAAGATTTGCAAAAATGTAAAATAATGGCATTCTTCATACCAACTTTTTGTTTTGGAAAATATACTTACTTTTCATATGTTAATATGTAATTGGTTTATTACTGTATTTTAAAATGAACTATAAGTAAATGTCTGTAAATGTTCCCAGCTTTAACTACTAATATGGTAATTGTTGATATATAACCCACATAAACAAAAGCTCTTTATGGCTTTTAGGAGTATAATAGGATACAGAGACCAAAAGGTTTGAGGGCTGCTGCTCTGCACTATACTCTAGGAGACACAGAAATTTTGTAACAAAGCAGAAGGTGACAATAGAAGGGGCTTTAAATTCAGACAGATTTACCAGATCAGCCATAAATTATATATTAAACAAAGCACTTTTAAATGTGAATTGAAGAACATATTTTCTAATCCTCCTTTTCTTTATGATGTCTTTGTCTTTAATGGCTGTGGAAGACCAGAATCATTGCTGATGTTCTGTTTTCAGAGATTTTGTTGTTCTCTTTATTAATATATCAGAGATATGGGCATAAAATTATAGTTTATGAAAGCTTTATCTTTAATCATCTGCAACCTACACTAGCAAAAATAGTACTGATAAATTACTGTTTTTCTTTTTTTTTTTGGTTTGAACTTGCATGGAGGAAAAAAATCTTATACGATTAGTACCACTTCCAGAGCTAACCCAACTCCTAGCAGATTTTTTGCCACTAATGTAGGCGCTTTGGAGAATTTCACTGTTGTGTGTAGTGATGGAAAGCCCTCACAGGTGCTACTGTCATATGTGTGTTGGACACCTTATCCCAAGGTACACCATTTACCCTCCCTCAGACCTTCTCCAACAGGGAAGAGTAGGCATCACCTAGAGTGTGACAAGGAGGCTGAGCTCTTCACTAACTTCAGATGCACTTGGCAGAACCAGTTCCATTATACTAATTAAATGTTTGAAAGCCCAACATTCCCTGAAATTTCTGGTGAAAAATAACGTGCACTTGGAAAGCAATGCCCAGATACTTGTCCTTAATTTTATAATCACTTTGTTGGCATCTAACATACAGACATTTACATCGCCCTTTGTGACTGGGCCATCTGCCTCTTAGTTATTATCAAGTAGCGGACACGCAGGTCTTGCATTCCATTTGGTTTCCTATCAAAAGGCTGTCAGCTGAGTGGGAGCAAATGTGTTTGGGCACATTCTGCATTTCCAGGGTCTTGCTCCTGACTCATAACTCAGAGAGGAGTTGGTGCCCCTAGAGCCAGATCAGTCTCAAAGTATTGGGATACCTTGCTCTCGGCGTGGTTTTATCAGCCAATTAAAGGTAGGGGCTGAAGCACACTCACTGTATAAACAGAGGTTGTGCAATGGCCCATGAGAAAAAACACCTCCTTTCTTCTGTGAAGCTTCTGAAAATCAGGAGGGCTGGAGAGAATGAGATTGCCCAGTTTCAAAACAACTCCCAGGGACAATGTGGGGGAAGGAGGACGGTGAAGAGGAAGGAAAGCAAAGACAGCCATCCTCTGTTGTTAGAAAGGTTGTTAGGAAGGTGCAGCTCAGGAAACCCTGGCATTTTAAGGGGTGAAAGAAGTAACCATGTACCCACTCATGGTTAAAAAGAAAACAAAACTTTTTTAACTTTCCAACTCGGAAAATAAAATTCCAAGGTAATTATCCTCTTTGAAGTAAAATGGCTCAATTTTAGGCATTGTATTTTATTAAATTTCTAGCATTTTATGGCTAACTGAACTTAAAATAATAAATTTTATACACTAAGTTTTTGCATTATTCAGTTCTTTTGACTCAGGCATAGAAAACTATTAAAAAAAAAAAAAAACCAAAGAGTGTTTTTTTTCTTATCTGGGAGTGTTCACTCTGGGAAAATTCATCGAGCATACGCTTATGATTTGTGCTTGCTTCTGTGTGTATGTTGCACTTCAATAAAAAGCTTACTAGAAGGTGGGAGCATTCTAGTAATTTTTTTGTAAATAATATACTCTCAGTACTGAAAATATTCTCTAGACTAGACTTCGGAATTTTTCACTCTGTCATGTAACAAACATTTTGTTGATTCTCAGTTCACTTCACAAAGGTATACTACATTGAATCTACCACCTTACAGTAGGGAACCTAAGGCATTTATATATTAATACTTCAAGGATATGTACAAAGCCATAACTCTATATCATGAAGACACAATATCAACTTTTAAGAGAGTTTTTTTTGTTTGTTTGTTGTTGTTTTTAAATCATTGGCTTTTGAATGACCTGTAAGGTAGGTGGGAAGGAAAAAGTGAATCGGAAGGTGTGATGGTGGCATTATAGGAACAGGAAGGTCTTCCAAGACTTAATGCTTTCTGTGTACTTTCTAGGTCTCTGCTAAAGGCTCTGCCCCTAGGTAAGGCTGCCCGTAGACAAACAGGGGTGTGCTTGCAACATTCATCGTCTCCTCTCGCAGGGCTCTCAGTGGTCTTCCGGCTTAGCTGAGGGCAGAGTTGCCTCATCGCCACATACAGATCACATAGTACATCTCTCCAGATGTCCTCCTCTTCTCCTGCCTCCGACTCAGTGTTTTGGTCTTGTGTCCCAGTCTCTTCTGGGTCTTCCAGGTGACATGAGATAAATGAATAAGAAAGACCATAAGACACTTGACATAGGTAGAAGGTGAGGTATGGATTTGGAAATTTTTCCAAATACAAGGTTTAAGTCACAGAAATGC
This sequence comes from Propithecus coquereli, assembly GCF_000956105.1. Classification (NCBI taxonomy): domain Eukaryota; kingdom Metazoa; phylum Chordata; class Mammalia; order Primates; family Indriidae; genus Propithecus; species Propithecus coquereli. The sequence continues at coordinate 9,161,500 of NW_012151618.1, read as the reverse complement.
TATATACTAGCTGAAGGATCTTGGGCAACGTGTGCCAGCTAAGATTAGATGAAGTCATTACCCTAGTTCAAACTTGTATATGTGATGTGTACCATTCACCATGTGTACAAGACTATATAACCTCTAAACTTCAGTTTTATCATCTGAAAAATAAAGATAATGATAAGATCTACCTCATAGGGATTTTGGGAAGCAGGAAGGAACACATGGAAGGCACTTAATACAACGTCGTACATGTAACAAGTACTTAGCATACAGTAGACACTGAATAAGTGTTGTCATTAATATCGTCATCCTCTTGGTGTACCATGGTGAATGGTACACATCACATATACAAGCTTGAAGTTAGGGTGATGACTTCATCCAATCTTAGCTGGTACACATTGCATTTTAACAGGGCCCTTTGCCAGTGCCCCAGCATATAGTCATGTGATCTGGTCAGATGGGGGCTCATGGAAGGAGAACTTGGGTGATAGTTCTCATTATATAACATAAGAGGCTTCTAATTCTGCATTATCCAAGCCCTGCTATCGTGGCCAGTAATACATGTTCTAAGCCCATCATTTATAAAGCGCTTCCTCTGTGCCAAGCACCATGAAATGGATTACCACATTTAATACTTACGTTAGCCTTTCATCCCTCTTTTTACAGAGGAGGAAGCTGAGACTCAGAGATGCAGAGCAACCTGTCTGGGATCACAGGGCTATCACGTAGCTGCAATTGGAGGTCTAGTCTGTCTGATTCATAGGACTGTGCTAACCTCTCCTGCTATTCCTACCCAACAGCCCCCACACCACGGTAGTCTCACAAAAACACATTGTTCCAGATTCCCAGATTAGGTCATCATGCAAACTGAGGTTGGGGGCCCTTTCTGAACACTTCCGTGGAGTAGGAGCAGACAAAATACATACCGAAATGTATTGCACATCTGATGTGTGCCAGGCACTGTACCACACGCTGGAACGAGAGAGATGAAAAGATGTGGTCCCTGCCTTCAAGGAGCTCACAGGCCAGCGCGGGCCCAAGGTGAAAGTAAAATCATGATACAGTGTAAAAACCAGATTAGAGTAAAGCAGATGATGGGAGCACAAAGGAAGAGACCAAATCAGCCTGAGGGGTTAGGAACAGCTTTTTGAAAGCGGTGAAGGCTTAGCTGAGCTTTGAAGCAAAAGAAGGCTATTACCAGCAAAGAGTAGAGCTTGTGAAAATTCTCTAAAGCTGGACAGCAAGCAAGGCAAGTTGGAGGGCGGCAAGAAGTTCAGTGTGGCTGGCAGGGACTGCCGGAGATGCGGCAAGTAGAGGAGGCCCTCGCCGTCACAAACGGAGTAGTTCTTTATATTGAAGTGGCTGGGAGGCCACTGAGGGAGGTGGCCAAATATTTTTAAGGCACGTGAAAACATTGGGAACAACCAGAGGTTCTCAGTTTCTTCCTTTCCCTGAATTATTTCAGGGCAGGGAAGAAACCTTTTTGGATGCAGCAAAGGAACGTTCTATAGTATGATTTTTGTTTCTGGGCAGGCACTTTGCCTCTTGTATGGTGTCGAGAGATGTATGAAAGGCGTGGATTCAGTGGATTTTTGCACTTTGCTTGTGATAAATTGATTCAGGGACTTCATTATGATGTCGCGAAGATGAATGGGGCAGTGGTGTTTTGGCTTGCGCTGCCAGGAGGAGGGAAAACAAGTTTCTGTGATGCCGCAGTTCAATCACACTGCTTACAGAAGTAGGGCCATGAAAGGATGGAGGAGTGTGTCTTTGATACGAGAAACCCTGTAGCTCTGTTGGTGCTACAAGCAAATGCTTAAATTAAAGGTTGGAGCCAGCTTTCAAGTATTGACTGTCGAGCAAAAAGCTCAGCCCACACTCATGTACTTACTCAGGCTTGTTAAAATAAAAATACACTCTCGGCCGAGCTCATGTCACAGCCAGTGTAATTATTACATTAAAGATTGTTGTTTGAATTGGAGTTGCTGCAGCACACGTTTATTTAAAGATATGCTTGGTAATTTAATACATGTTAGTCAGGAGCGATGCCCAAACCAGGAAGAAGTTTCATTGCCAGCTGCCTTTCAGGTTGTTTTTGCATTCAAGGTAAACATTTGGGACTTGGCAAATTTATCCAGAACAGAGGTGATTTGACTTCCTTGCCATGGGGCCAGTGACTTTACTCGCAATGGCGCCAACCTCATTGGATTACTTTGAGGATTAAATTAGTAATACATTTAAGGTGGTTGGCCCATCAGTAAGTTCATAAATATAGTTTTGTTATCTGTATCATTTGTAGATTTTTTTAATAGTGGAAAGAAGTACAACTAAAAAGCCACTCTTGTTTTGTTGCTAGCAGTGGTAGAAGCAGAACGATCCAGCTATCTGTAACAGCCGTGGACTCCTTAAACCCTTTGGGTTGTACTCTCTGCATTTCTTGTGGTTTGATATGTCCAGAGTATTCAAGTGTTTAGGAACGTCGTGAAAGGCAATGCAAATGTGAGATAGCATGCTCTTTTTCTAATTGTTTTCTTTTGGGGCTCTTTCCCCTAACAAATTTCTGAGTGAGTCTCCCCTTCTTGCTCCCTACTGGCCATGTGAAATGCAGGACAGCATCATCTCCAACAAATGAATCCACTTGATAGCCACTTACTAGGCTGCTTTCTACATTTACGGCTGCTTTCTGCTCAACGTTGCTGTGTAATTTTAAGGCCTCCAGATGCAAATCATGAATACTGACTGAGCAATGGATGAGGCTATACCTGGTATCTTTTCTGCAGACCTATGGAATTTCATGCATGGAACTTAGATATCAGGCCTCCTTCTCATCTGGGAGTGCTGGGATTTATGAACTACTCGTATGTGCTCTGCAATATGTTCTGATATATTTAAGTTAAGATATCGTCCTATTTATATAAATCACACTCATACCCTGTACTTTTGCATGGATTATTACTTTTTTAACAAGGTAGCAAAAAGGTAGTGAGGTCAATTTATGTGTTGCATAATATTCTCAGGATGAATTTTGATAACTCCCCAGTTGAGAACAGAATTTTCATCATAGAAGATGATATAACTAAAAACAACAGTCCCCAACTAGTTGGGCATTTTATATAATATTAGACCTGTGAGAGAACTTGAAGTCATCTAGTCCAATCTATTAACTTGACAAGTAGTTGGGAGATTGAAAGCCATGCCCAGGATAAATTAGTGGCAGGAACTGGAATCGGGGACTCCTCATTCCTCTGCCGTGATCTCCCCATAGCTCATACTTCATCCGAGAGTGCTACAAAGAGCTCAGATGTCATATTATTATATCAAAATGTGCCACAAGTGATGTATTTGGCCTGTTTAATTCTTTAGTAACTAGGCCATACATTTCTATCAAAAGGTCCCATTGACCTGCACAATTATTTTGTGTTTTCATAGAAAAGGGAAAAAAATTAATTCTAGTTAAAAATAACAGCACAAAAGAAGACCCATATGCACCGGAGCTTTAATTTAGTCTTTAAAGGCACACACACACACACACACACACACACACACAGACACACAGGAAACCACTTCAAATATACCATTACGATGAATTCAAACTGTGTCAGGGAAGCCAACAAAACTGTGTCCGTTCATGCTGAGTATTGTGAAAACGTATCCTTGTTGTTTGCTGTGGTCTTCCTGTGGGAGACACATCGAAATTCCTCCCCTCCTCGAGAAAAAAATAGCAAGAACAGTAAATAACAACCTTCAGATAATACGGATGGGTAAACATTTCCAGAATTGATTACACAAAATACTGTTGACAAGCCACTAGCAGGCAAAATGAGGAGAGAGGAAAAAAGAACTTTTATCTGCCATTCAACCCTGGGCGTACGAGGCGGGATAGAAACAGGGCAAAATAGGTGATTAATATGGTAATGTCCTCACTGCATGTGCAGGACCCTAAGAGAGGCCTGAGCTATCTAGTCCAAGCCACTCCCGTTACTCCAGAGGAAAGAGAAACTCGGAAAGGTTAAGTGGCTGGCCCAGCATCACACACTTAGCAGCAAAGCCAATTTTGGAACCCTGGTCTCTTGACTCTCAGTCCGATGCTCCAACTACTGTACCGTGACCCTCTAATTGAATCTATGATGGCACCTGTGTCCCCTGACAAGATGAACCTCATGGAAATTTCTTTAAATGAATAGCTGTTTTAAAATCATTATTAAAACGTTCCATAGTTTTAAGCATCTCCAAAGGACAAAAACTTGTTAAGGTGGTACCATATAAAAATCTCAGTTTATCTTCGTATCCAAAAAGGAAGGAATCTTCCACTTGTTTTTAGTTATTCAACAAATATTTACAAAGTGCCCTTGCTATACCCAAGATTCATGATCAGTTACCGTCTCTCTCTCTCTCGTGTCTGAGTCTACTAAGCAGGGAACTGTTGAGCCTGCCCTCTCCTCCTCCCTTCTGTCTAAGGCTCTCATGCTCACCCCGTCTTACTTTTCTCTAGTTTTTGCTATCCTTTTAATCTGGTCTTTAAATGTCAGTCTCTGTTCTCGGCTCTTTTTTTTGGCCAATGTGGGTTTCTCATGTTTATCTCGCTCTTGTTTGGCTGACGTATTTGCATCACTTTAGCTGCAGTTAATATCTGCTAAATCAAACCATATTGGCTTGAATAGCTCCCATTGATTTGTGAATAAAAGGATGCTTCAGCTGCCCAGCCCCGATCTGTACGTTCTTTGTGGCCAGTAGGTTTAACTTACTCAAAACCTTCCTTGTCTGCATCCCGCCTTCACCCCTGTATTGTTCATCCTTCCCCTGTTCAAGCCGGTTCATCCCTTTGAGCTGTCATTACTGTAAACACGATCTCTGTTTGGGGGGATGACTGCTATTCCATTTACTCATTATTTAGAGAATGAGGAGACCGATTGTCATTTTTCTTTGCTGTTGTCCTGTCCTCACCTGTAACCACCCCGCTCCCCCCTAGTACTGTGAGGTCCAGAATCCCCGTTGCGATTAGCCGCACCGAACTCAGCATCGGCGACATATTTACTAAGCACCATTCGCGAGGCTTGAACTTTGTAAAAATGGAGCCTTTGGTTTCTTGCGAGAAGGGGTGCAAAATGAACAAGCCGCTTTCGTTGATTAATTTAATTCAACCAATTTTCTGTATGTAATACCACTTACCACAGAGAAATGATTAGATTCTAAATGCCGGAAGGTAGAGGTGTGAAAAGACACTAACCACAAAAAGGCCTTTCATAAATTACATCGTCAGCCTGTCTGTTTCACACTCCAGGAAATGCCATAATCTTGAGATTTATTTTCCTTAGTGCAAAACCATCCACACCAAAATCCGTATGAAAGGTATCAGAACTATTTGGTCAGCTGTTGCCTACCTCGTCACTTTGTCATTCAACAGCCGCCCGCTCCGCCCTTGCAAAGAAACTCATCTTTTTTACTTATAGTAGGAACACATACAAAACCATCTTGAGGGTTTGATAATATATTAATAACAATAGTACTTCGATTCGAGATAAATGTGAGTTACAGGAAAAGGGAAAGCAGCTCTCAGGGGAGTGTGCTCTGTGTCAAGGGCCTTAGCGTCGAAGGAGGAGGCGGCCCTGGAGGTGGCCTGATACATCCCGAGATCTGTGCCTGGCCTGCTTCCTGCCTCCCAGGTGTTCGCTGGTGCAGCTCTGCTCTCCCCGGTGAGACCCAGACAAGACCTCACCACGGCCTTGTTGGAGAGAAGAGGCTTCTTCCATCCTCCGGGGCATTCTGACCACACCAGGCCAGGGTACAGGAATAGGGAGGTTTGGGTTTTTTTTTTATTATTTCAGCATATTATGGGGGTACAGATGTTTAGGTTACGTATGTTGCCCTTGCCCCTCCCCGCAAGTCCGAGTTTCAAATATGTCCATCTTTTGGGTGGTGCGCATTGCACTCTTTGTGTATGCGTATACCTGTCCCCTCCCCCCTCCCCCCTGCCCAACATCCCATAGATGTTAGTCTTATATGTGCACTTATGTGTTGATCAGTTAATACCAATTTGATGGTGAGTACATGTGGTGCTTGTCTTTCCATTCTTGGGATATCTCACCTAGTACAATGCGTTCCAGTTCTGTGAGGTTTGGGTCTTGAGTGTAGATCATGGAAGGTCCTTGCTTCTTTCCCTCAACTATGTCAGCAATAGGAAGCAAAGAAAGAGAAGCCTTCACCGTCACGCTGCTTTGTGGAGGTGCCGAAGGTACTCACAGGTAGGAGAGGCCTTTGGGACCTATTTTGGCTCACTAGCTGAGGCTGCCTGACTGTTCCACCTCCCTGTGGTTGCAACTCTTGCCTCTAGCAGAACGGAAGGGTGGACAGGGGCAGAAGTAACAATGGGAGATATAAGCATCAGCCTATCCATTTTCCAGCAGAGCACCACTCTCCTTCCCATAGCTTCTCTTCCTGGAAACCATCCTCCCCATAATACAGTGGTCCTCAACTGGGGGCAATTTTGACTCTCAGGGAACATTTGCCAATGTCTGGAGACATTTCTGATTAGCACACTGGGGAGCACTACCAACATCTAGTGGGTTGAGGCCAAGCACACTGCTAAACCTCCTGCAGTCCCCAGGACAGCCTCCCACAAGAAAGATTCTGGCCCCAAATGTCAATGGTGTTGAGGTTGAAAAATCCTGCCACAGAGCATGCTGTTTACCTTGTGGTCATCATGGGCCCCCCACACGTGACATCTGCATTTTCAACCCAAATAAATTTTATATAAAAGTATGTGTCTTCACTTTTAAATAAAGGAATAAATGGGAATCTTATTGGCATGAGGGACGACAAAAGGAAAATGAATGCATTAGCAAAAGAAGCCAGAGATAATCCATATAAATTAACTCATTTGAGTTAATTCTGCATGCAATGGCAGAAATACTCCTGCTAATGGAAGAGGGTATCTGTCTAAAAGAGAAGGTGCAAACCCGAATGTTTCATGCCCCTGAGCAGGTGATGGGGTGTGGCGGATAGAGAAGGCACCTGGACCACCGGCAGCACGTGTGCTATGGAGAGGCAGCCTCCTCCCTTGGCCCTGACCAGGGTTGCCATTTGTGATGACTGCTCTGCCATCGCTAGGTCTTTGATTTGTTTTTTTTTTAATCGAAAAGAATCTGGAAATCTGAACTTCAACATGAAATTCCCTGCTTCTTATTATAATTGTTAGAAACAAATTTTTAAAACTCATAGGCTAAGCTAGTTTTGGAAGCCGATGAAATGGTTGTAGCTAGTTCATCTCTCTTCGTTAGTGTCTTTATCTTGGTTGAGATTCCGTGCTCGAACATTGGGCAGATCAGACAAAATCTCGGCTTTAACACATGGATCTGAACGTGCTCCTCCCTGCTCCAAAAGCTTTAAATGACCTAGAAAGTAAGTTAAAACTCCTCAGCGGAGTATTCAGGGCCTTTTAGGGTTAGTTTTTGCCAACCTGGCTACCCACTTTCCTTCCTTATATTGAGCCATTTGCTCCTCTCTAGCCTTTGTTTGAGACACGGTGAGCCTCTCTTTGAATATACCACGCATGCTCATGCTGGGACCTTCCATCTCAGCTTCCTATGGAACTGCCTGTGGAACTGTGTCGTATTCATTCTTCATGGCCCAGATCAGATGACAAATGATCTTTCCAAAATCCCTCAAAGAAATCTGGTTTGGTATATCATATTACGTTATGATCTTTACAAGTTGCTACCACGTATTCATCTAGTCATCTCCCCCACCTCAAGTAACATATAAGATTTGGAGCTTAGGAACCCAACTTTATCACTCTCTTTTTCATATAAACTTAGCTTTCAATAATCTAATGAAAGCTCATCTAATTTAAATCACCTTCTCCTTAACCATCCACCAGTGTGCACTGTGATTAACAAGGCAGTTTCTGCAGGTGATACCAAATGTTCCCTCTTCCCTTCTTATGACCACATTTTCAAAAACAAAATGAAATAATATTATTAATGGCAATAAAGGAATTAAGATTTTTGAATCATCTAAGATTTTTTTGTTAAGAGACAAAAAGTAAAACTTGAGTGATGAGTAATACTTATTAAACATTTAGAATAGCATTAAAATAAGTATTTTTACACAGTTAAATATTTGCGTCTATACTTAGATGCATAAATTACCATTCTTTGAACCTGAAGTGGATTTTGAACTGTGCTGTCCATAATTATAATAATCATACATTTAATTTATATATAGTTGGGCTATATATACAGACATTAACCAATTAATTCTTGATCACATCACCTACTAGGAAGACTTTCCTTGACACCCTATTTTTAGAGTGCACATACGAGTGTGTGTTAATTATAGATCTCTGTTATTAACTTTGCATCATATTATCCAAATACTTACTCAACAATTTACCAACATCAAGGGTGTAGATGGGCAAGAAACTTGTATCAGAATTAGCTTCTGTTTTCAAGGCAGGAAGTGAGTGACATTTATAAATCCATCAAATACCTGGCCTGAGTCCAAGAACGATTCATTTTCCTTAAGTGTTTGAATGGTTGTTTAAAGGGGTGTGTTGACTTTATCAATTCAGGTCACATCATAATTAGCTAATTTTTTTAAAAAAGAGAGATGATATCTATGTATGTTTGAGCCAAATTGAGTTTTATTATAATCCTGGTTCTATGTAGGTGATATGGCTAATAATTAAGTTATCCCCATTAGGTTATGCTTTCAGAAGTTGCGATTGCCTCCTGCCTATTCCATTAAAAATCTACCTTCATCACTAATTTTAACATGAAACAGATCCATTTGGAGAATATCCATTATGAATGAGACAGAGTTGGCTGTTGAATAACATTGGTTTAGGCTCAACGCTGAATATAAATGTGATATAGATGGAAAGATATTGGGCAAATGTAATTTATCTCATTATTCAGCAACAAGGTATTTCAAATGTCTCTACTAATGAATACACAAAAGTAGATTATATATAACGTGCACACTGTGAGTTGCATTTACGGAATTATTTTCGCCACCTCTAGCAGTGTCTGAAACCAACACTACTGGAACAGCAGCAGCACTTGAGCTTCTAGTTGCAAGAATAAGCACCTTTAAAAATTTTAAAAAAATGTTTTTGAAGAAGAAAAGCATAAGTGTCTTATCTGTGGAATTTACCTTTATGGGAGAATTCTTGTGAATATGCCAGTTTTATCTGTATCTAATTGTATTGTCCCTTAACATCAGCCCACACGGAAAGAAAACAATGTTCTTCAAAGCTCTGATGGACGAAGGCAGAGACTGAGGTTTCAGGAACACTCTGTCTTTTTGCTGAGATACTGGTAGAACACAATAGATGATATTTACCGAGCTCACGGGGAGGTCACTGCTTGCCTTCAGCAGTTTGTAAGCAGTTGGTTGGGGCATTAAATTTAAAGCCCCGAAGAGTGAAGCAAAATGTATAATGATGCTATTATTGCACTGGTCACAGGGTTTTAACTCAGGCAGGTATTAAGGTATTGAGTTATTTAAATATCAATACTTTTATGCTTTCCTGTAATTTTCTTAGAATAATCACTGTTTTGCACTGAGAAATACTTTTAATCTAGGATTCTCCCGGATTCGCCATCCCCCACATATACTTGAATGATAAACTTGTGGAAAGTTCAACAAGTCAAGGATGACTTGCTCTAGTGAGCTGCAGTCTTTCCTGGTTAGAGGATTGTCCTAATGAGAACCAACGATCAGATTTACTACAGCCCAGTGTGCTTCTAACATAGGAGAAGAGTATTTTGTGGCCCTCCATTGTACCCCTAGCCTTAGCCAGCTCTCCCCGTAAGTGAAGGTGAAAATAACTAGATGAGAGAGTGTGGATCATTCTCTCCAAAGTTTCTTCCCTGCCAGGGAAAAAACAGCTCCCCCCAAAAAAATTTGGTGGGCCAAATGTGAAGACCATGATATTAAGATAAAGTCAGTAAGAATTATAACAAAAACTGACATTTACTGAATCTTTTCTGTATGCCAAACACCAGGCTAAACACTCAGTGTGTGTGATCACTTTTAGATTTCAACAACTCTATAAGTAGGAACTGTTGTTGTACCCATTCTACAGATGAGGGGAACTGAAGATCAGAGAGGTTAACATTTTGCTCAAGATCACACAGCAGTGTGAACTGAGATTTGAATTTAGGCGTCTAGTCCCAGAGCCTCTCAACCATGTCTCTACAGCCATGCCATTATAGCCGTTGTAAGCATGCATTTTTCTCTGACATTGGGTTCATTGTTTGAACATAAAATTCTCAGGCTAAAAGGAAGAAATGTGTGGTGAGAATCATGCTCATGTCAGGAGGCCTGTAGAAGGCTACACAGTGGAGGACAAAGTGAAAGCTGGTTCCAGGCCCGTAGAATACCATGAGGGTGTTTCATACAACACTGAATGCCACGTTTGCTGGAAAAGATTGCTTGAAAATAAATACGTAGGCCATCACTACCTTGCCGTATTGGAACAAATTTCCCAATGACCACTAAGAATGAACCGCAGTGAACTAGAACATGTGTCCTTTGACAGACAAAGTTTGTGATGCAGCCACACAGGAAAAGCCATGGTTTGAACACCTGGGGAGCCTGTTTCCTAGTAGACTCTTTAGGGCATTACAATAAGAGGTATTGTTTACTGAGAGTCCCCTATCCCCCACACATTTTGCTATTTCATTTTGTTTTTAGGGTACTGTGAGATGTGGGGAGTGGTAAGATCCTTGTGCTACAAATGAAGAAACCTTGGCTCAAAGAAATTTCTCTCAGATCTGCTACATAACTAGGAGAACTGGAATACTGAGTGTTCTTAACTACCACAAGAATTGAAAATATACATAAAGGCTAAAATCTCATGAAGTTTCCCTAATTAACCTTGCAATGTAGACTTTTGTTTTGAAGCAAAATGAGACACCTTTTATTCAAAAGTCTGTTTAATATCCTCCATCTATTAGAAAAATGTACGTTTAAGCCAAAATAGAAGAAGTGGAATTCCATGCGGAAACTGCAGGTGTGCCCAGTGAGGCCAAGAGACATAAAGGCTAAACAGTTGCCTGGCACACCTGGTATTTGCATAGTCAGAATCTTACACTTAGTGGGTGCTAAGCAAATATCTGTGGTTTGTTTCAGTAACAGGGATTTTTGTCTGAGTGTTTAAATATTCACCTTATTTTGGTTTTACTTTGGGAGGCTGACTCCATGTTCACTCTGGGAGAATTTCAATTTATATAAATATAGTTTTGTGTTGACATTTACTTTCCTTTTGTATTTCTTGACCCTTTTCAAAAATGTATTGGTATTTTGCAATTCAAAATCTATTACATTATGGAAGGGGGTCCAAAAACCTTGGGAGCCATCTTGTGGTTAAAGCATCTTCCTCAAGTTTTCCTGGATCTACAACACTGCTTGAAATTCTTGCATTAGTTTCAAAGTTAAAGATTTTAAATTTTTTTTCATTACTTTCGTATCACAATTACAAATATGCCTCAATTATTTATTATTAATTTGCATTTTCTAATATTTAGAAAATACAAGTTAAAACTTTCCATGTCTAGAAACACTGATATTTTAAAACATCACTGCCAATGTGTGAGTATGTGCTCATGTGTGTACAGATGTGTGTATACAGACATTTATGTTTTTAAGACCTTGATTATCTCCAGGAGGGAAGACAATGAATATGTTTTATTTTTTTCATATACGTTTTTGTATTTTCTAAATTTGCTTCAATAAGCCTGTGTAACTTTTAAAGAGGAAAAAAAATGTTAGCCTAAAATTACACTTAAATGTTAGCACTGCTGTAAGGGAAGCTCAACCAATTGCACTGGCAGCCACGTTAGAAGGTAGCCATTTGAATATGGTTATTCAGCATAAGCATAACAAAGACAGAATGGTAGCCTATTTCCTGTGTTAATGAAACTGTGTGTGACTGGGGCAAGCTGACCCTCCTTATGTCGGATGAATTTGGCTGTTTCAGAAAGCACTCTTGAAGGCTGGGCGTGGTGGCTCATGCCTGTAATCCTAGCACTCTGGGAGGCCGAGGCAGGAGGATTGCTTGAGCTCAGGAGTTCGAGACCAGCCTGAGCAAGAACGTGCCTGTAGTCCCAGCTACCTGGGAGGCTGAGACAGGAGGATCCCTTGAGCCCAGGAGTTTGAGGTTGCTGTGAGCTAGGCTGATGCCATGGCACTCTAGCCCAGGCAAGAGAGTGAGACTCTGTCTCAAAAAAAAATAAAGCACTCTTGAGAACAAAAATGTTTTTAAAAAGAAAGAAAGAAAAGAAAAAAATTTAGAAACACACTTTTGTTCCTTTGTTTTTAAAGTGACATACGTTTTAATACACCACGAACAGCATTTTGTGGCTGTATAGTAATTTTCAACCCAAATCTCCTTACAAAGTAAGGCAAATTCTCTAGAGAGATCTAAATTTAATACAGTCTCATGGGGAACACAATAAAGAGGTGTTGTGATAAACTTTTAAGCTTTGCCAGATATGGGCTACACATGATTGGCTGATGTCAGACAAAAATGAGCTGAAATCAAAAATGAACTGAAATCAATCCGACTTCTTGTTATAACTTAAGTTGCTTCCTTAAGAAAAAGCAACATATTAACTCTTGATTATCTGTAGTCAAGAAAAAAAGGTTAAAAAAAACCAAAAAACTCAAAAACAAAACCAGTGGCCAAATTTATAAAGTTATGTGTATTTGGCTGCGGAATATTTTGGGGGGAGCATGAAATTTGCCTTGCGTAAGTAAATACTAAGTCAATTTGCCATCCCTTAGAACACACGTATGTGAAGGCAGTGAGAAGAGATTAAGAAACTTTCTCAAACTGAATATGCTTGCGATAATTATCAAGCCATAATGCAAACAACAGAAAGGTGGTGTCACACTCTCTGCACCACACTTTCTCTTAGTAATTGGAAGAACGTGGTCTTTCGATTACTTTCTTTGCCTTCCTACCACGGCAATACCTCACACTGGCGAATCTGTCCTCTTGCAACCTCTGCTATCAGGAACTATCTGAGAACTCGGGAAGTAAGCAAATAGGCCTTCGGGTTGCCAAAACAGGGTCCCAAAGTGCAGGCACTGCAGTGCATGAACTTGACTCAGAGGAAATGCCTTTAGACCCAGTACATCCTATTTATTATGGGTTTTTACACAGGTCCTCCAACAAGCTTAGCTATCTGGTTGGGTTCCAAGGTATAGCTAATTCTAAGACAAAACATTAATTACAAGTAGAAGAAGCGCCTTATAAGATCTAGCATATGACTACAGAAGGAGGAAAAACAACTGATGAAGGGGAAAAACACTATTAAAAAGGATAACAGACTAGGGCCGTTTAGTGTTGGGGCAAAATGTCGTAAGAATCTTAGAAAGCCTTACAAGCATTACAGCATATATAATAATTTAATATTTTTTGGTAAGTTGCTTATAAATTGTAACAAGTTTTGTAATGACTCTTCATCATCAAGAAAGGGTAAATTCTGTTCAAAATACCCTAAGAAGAAGAGAAATGTGTCATAATTTTAGAAATAGGCTTATAAAAACTATTTATGATAACTACCCCCTTTGTTTTCATGCATTTACTTGGATAAAACTCCAGTTATTTGAAAATTCAGCTATCTCAAATTACTTACTGAAGCTTTAATCAGCTGAGATTCATTGTTATTTGCTCTGGTAATGCCCTAAAATGTATGATATTCACAACAGTTTCTGAAGTTAGGAGGATTTATTTCATGGTATTCTCTGAGAGAACTATGCAGAGAGTAACTTCTATTTGTTTCCAGTTTACAGAATGTTTCTTTTGCAGCCCAAGGGAATGTGTTCCTTGTGAATGGTGTACTTGACCAGTTGGAGGACCGAGTACAGAATTTCCTATGTTTATGCTTCCATCCCAGAGTTTATAACTGGTTGACTCTACCTCAAGCAGGGCTGAGCTTGTATGTCATTACATAATAGCACAAAGTAACTCAGCCAAAACACCCCGTTCACTCCCCTGGCCTTTTCTGTCTTGTCGCCACCACCTCTGTGATTTCTGCTGCTTCCAAATGAAGGCCAAACCACATGTGTCATCTTACACATCCTCTTCTAGTGGGCCAGAAAGCTCCGCCCTCTGGTTCTCAGATAACCGTAGCAGTTGTGTGCGTTCTGGATCTCACTTAGTTTAAGAAAGTAGGTTCATTTTGGGTACGACTATGAACCTGAGAGGAATAATGCAAGCTCTTTCATGGCAGCTTGAAGTTCACAGAATCAGAGCGTACTACAGGTGGCAGAAAATTATTCCTGCCAGCAAATAGTAGTAGAAATTTCTTTAGAACAAAAGAAGAAAAAGACATAGCCAGTGACAGTGGGATTAGACAGTGGGAGCTGGCTATTTAAACAATATTTATTGGGTACTTATTGCTGTTCAAACATTTGGAAATGTGCTATGCAGAAATATGTGCTCTGATAGATCTGTTCTTTGTCATTTATCATTGAATTGGGGTGGACAAACATTCCCAGAGGGAAGTTGGCAAGCCAACATACTCACACAGGGAAGATGAGGAAGTACAAGGTGGATACATGAATGGTAACGGGAAACATCTACTGTAATTTGCTAGGTTTCTTCATTTTTGAAAGCTTTTAGGAAGAAGTGAAGTGTGAGTCAAAGATGGGGCCTCCAGCAGAACCGGAAGCGATGAAGAGAAAGGGGAAGCCATGCGCTTCCAGGCATGGAGAACCTCATTCGTGGCCGGTAGATTCGTGGGACAGGACTCTTGCATCGGAAGCGATGCTGACTTTGGGTTATGGACCACAGGCACGCTCACCCACCACACTTCCTTAGAAATTCAGGGAAAAGTCAATTTTTTTCACCTGCAGAGTATACGGGAGAACTGAGAAAATAGCCTGGACACACAGGATAGGAAAACCATTTCCTGAAAATATTGAGTCTCGTGATGCAAAACTGATTTTAGATAACTGCCTTAGCGCTCTACTTTTATGTGATGTGTTCCTAAAAGAGAAGGGACAGGAGAGACATGGGGGGAGTTGAGACTAAATGGCTTAGATTCAGAAGTTGTCTCTTAGGCCTGTCTCTATTTATGAAACCATCCACAGCACCTTCAATGCCAAGGGTAGATTTAGAATATGTGTTTCCACTTGGGGATGGATGGGGAACACAGAGCCCCTTGTCCACAGTTGGGTAGGTTTATAAGGAGAGAGGGCACGAAATAGAGATGAGAGGGACACCCGGGATGAGTCCCATTTTTTCCTAAACACTTGAAATGCCAGCCACTCCCAAAGCTTTCACGTTTACAGAGAGCAAGAAATCTCTCTGCTGTCTCTGCTTTGTTGGAAAGTAGACGGACTGCAACCCTTTCAAGTGGGGGAGATTTGTGTAACAGAAAGAAACGGCAGAAAATAGGTCAGCGAAGTCGTGACCTGCACAGATGGGTGTTTTGAGATGTGTAAGCCGAAATTCCTCCATCATTACCCAGATTCACTTATGAATATCAGGAGTAAAGGCCGGAAGTGGAAAAATACTTTCCGGGCAGGAGGCAGTGGGGAAGGGGAAGAAGTGAGGTTATCATTCTTTTTTCAAATAACAACCACTTAAAGCATTTTTTGAAAAGTTTCCTTAAAGTCATTTTGCTCAACAGATGACAGTATTTCTTAGGAAAAGAGTAAAAAAAAAAAAAGTATTTTTCAAGCAATATGAATGTCCTCCCAACCACCACCTTCCTTCTCTTCCCACCTGTGATAACAGGACAATCTCGTTCTACTTTATCGGCCCCACTCTGCCTGACTATCACAGGCTCGTGCAGTCACTTCTTGTTTCAGATGGTAACTTAGTACCAGACAGAATTTTTAACATAGCCACTAATTCTTTTGAACAAGGCTGTGTTGGCAATTATGAAACAGGGTAGACGTTGGCAAGAGCTTTCAGAATAATTACAGGGTTCCTGGAGTAGTGCAGTATAAATAATTGCTGGTTTAAAAGCGTTATTGTGAACAGCAATTTATACTAAAATTTATATTTGCTCCTTGAAACCAGTATACATCAAGAGTGCCTCACTCCCACTCCCACCTCCCCACCTTGAGATCTCAAGGGCTCTGGAACCTTTTGAGTCCATGACGTGTTTAAGTTAGCAAGGCGACCACAAGGCACGTCTGCGCTGTAGTAAATAAGGGTAAGAGTGATGCATTTAATAAATGGGCGTGAATGAAGTAATGAAGTCGTTTCAGCTCTGGCCACCTGGGGTGCTCCCAGGATACTGACGCGCAGAAAGGCCATCTTGGTACAGAGAGGAGCTGAGAACTGCAGTGGCATCGCTTTTGCCTGGCAAGTAGGGCACGCCGAAGATTATCACCTCTTCTTTGGCTTATGATGGTGTGGATGCAGGACACAGAGGACCATGACACAGGAAACTCTTGGAGATAATGCAGCGCTAAAGTAGCCACAGAGACTTATTAAAATATATATTTTCCTCTCTGTGGAAATTTTAATTTTATGCTATGGCATATTAAAAATGGATCGGTACATCAGAAAAGCAGGGGGCGAGAGAGGGGAAAGAAAGCCTTGGTGACGGGGAGGAATGGTTTATGGTGGGTGAATGCTGAATAGCAGCCCTTCTCTCCCAAGCAGGTGACTGTGTGTGTCATCTTCTTGTCTTTCTGTTGATCCTAGTGGCTCCTTTTACCCGGTATGAGAACTCCCCTGAGACTTTCACATCCTGAAGCCTTCTCACCAAAGTAGCTAGTGTTCTAGGATAATGTGTTTTTTGTTTCAACTGATGTTCCTGGTTTCTGCTCTCTAAAGCCCTTTTAAGCCATATTTTCCATGATTGTTCAGTGCTGGCTTTGGTATTTAAATAAACCTTTCAATGGGTCATTAGCCCTGTAATTAATTCTAGCTATTTTTAAATGGTGCATTGGTTATTAAAGAGCTGCCATGTTCACAACAGTCTTGTCTTTCTTGGAGAATTACTAAGCATTGGCTGATTTTTTTTAGTGCCAAAAATATTATAATTTTAATATTCTCACTCAACTATATTCTCATTCTCATTTCAACTATATTCCTCATTGATAGGAATAGTCTTTTTGAATGAAGGCAGAGAATATTTAACTGTTACATTTCTGTATGATAGGCTTGTGCTTTTATTTTTCTTTCAGATAATCTCAACAAATATTCATCCGAATCCTGGGCCATGTCCTATATATGTATTTTACTTAAATTTTTAAAATAAATAGCAAATCACAGGATTTAAGTAGGAAGGGACCTTCTGGAGTAGGAGAAGTGACTAGGTTAAAATCACTTACCCAGTGTTGGGGAAGAAAAATAAAAACATTTTTCTCTACTGTCTTATGTTCTGTGTCTGGGGCCCTGCAACATAAACTCACACAAGACAGATTGACAGGAGAAAAATGTTTATTTCATATGCATATCAGGGGGCCTCACAAAAATTAAGCGAAAACCTCCAACAAGGTCGTCTGACCCAGAGGCTTATATACCATTTTAACAAAGGGAATAAACTTATGGAAAAGTGACAAGATACAGGAAAATGGTTTGGGGCTCCTAGGGGCAGTAAATTATGGGAAGGTAAATATATGAGGGAACTCATTGAAGATAAGGGTTGTTTCAGGAAGGTTTGTTTCATAGATTTAAGTCTGTGCCCATCTCTAGTGATAAGAGTTGTCTCCTCTTCTGGAATGGGACTGGAGAGGAAGGAAATACGTGGCCCTGCCTTAAGCAGATAGGGGGAGGGTTGGGAGCTTTTTCTGCTGTTTCTCAATTGCCTTCAGCTCAAAAATAATCCTTATGTCAAAGTGTCATAATATGGGACAGCATATTCTGATCCCCTCACCAGTTAGTTGCTAAAATTAGAACCCAGGCCATCTGACTTTTAGCCCATTCTTCCCATTTCTCTCTGCTTGGTTATATAATATTAAAATAGCTGTTAGTGTCTATGATACTACTTCAAGAAGGTTATCAATTCTGATATTAGAGCTAATGAGCCTGGCCCCACACCTTGGCCCACATCACAATCGCAACACGGTACATCTCAGCCAGCCCCCCAGGCATTCACTGGAAATTCACCTGACTTGGAATATAAACTGAAACTCACTTGCTATCTTGACCTTATAGTAATCCCAGGATAAAGCAGTAATTCCTGGTTCAGAAAAGCAGATGGAGATTAACTTTGATTATTGAGTATTATCTGGGATCAGATAAAAATATCAATAGCTTTTATAACAATAGTAATAGCAGTTACCGTTGTATACCAGGCACTGAGCTAGTCGCTTACATATATTCTCACATTAGAGCCTCATAACAACCCTGTGAAGTAGTTACTGTCATCTCCACAGTACAAATTAGAAGAGAGAGGGTTGGAGAAGTTAAATAACTTGCCCATGATCACAAGAGCTAATAAGTGGCAGATTTAGCGCTTGGGCCCAGGTCTATCTCTAAAGCCACTCTTTGACATCTAACAGCACATATGTGAACATCCCTGTGCTGACCACTTGTAACCCAGCCTAGGTGTCAGAAGAGTAGTTACTACCTTTCTCACCATGAGAGCCTCCCCTGTCCTCCCAGACCCTCCACCCTTTTGTTTCAGTCCTGTGAATTCCTTTGGCATCTTTGGGTTGCAAGCTGTACTAAATGTATTCAGAAGACAATGCCTGCCCCAAGTGATTTTTGTTTTGTTTTGTTTTATGATAAGTTAGGAACAGTTTAATTTGTTTTGGTTCTTGCCATAGAGTTTCCGTGCTAGAAGGAAATGCCTGGGGCTGCCATTGGATATCTTTCATAACCCTTTGATTCCACTCTAGAATGATAAGAGATTACATTGCTAGAAGCAGGTGGTAGGATTCCCTGATTTATGTATTCCTCTGGAGCACCTGCTGTGTGTCAGGCACTGAGGCAGGCACCGGGAATGTAGGATGAGGAAGAAAGACAAGTACTGCCCTGTACTTCTTATTCTAAATGTGTGCAGATGGCTAATAAATACGTAGCATTCCAGGGAGCAATAAATGCTATGAAGAATGAATCCAGGTATTCACAGCAGGTGACTTGCAGGGAGAGGAGTAGGGATGCCTCTGGTTTTTGATTTCCCTGGGACAAATATTAAGGAAGACTTCAAAGGGCAAGTCAAGCTTCTGTGTCTCTAAATACGACTACAGTTCATTTGTGGCTAAGGACTGAGACCAGGGGAGAATGTAGAGCGAGTGGACACAGTGTCATTTCAACGCAGCCCTCCTCCTTGGCACAATCATCATTTTCCCAGTCTCCTGGGGACCTTCTCTGACAACTCCCTCCACCCTCAGCTGCCTAGAGCTCTGCCTGCGGTGCCAAAGCTCACTGCCTCTCCCTAGCACCACCACGTGAACAGGAATGACCCTGCGTCCTCAGGGTCGGGCCCCCTGCGGCTGCCAAGGCCTGACCAGCTACCCTGACAAACACACCTCTGCTCACTCCTCCCAAGTGAGTTGTTTCTGTTGACACTGGTTCTGTTTTTCCATCTGTGAAATGGGGAAGTTGGGACAAACGTAGTTGAAAAGATGGCAGGAGAGTGAGCAGATGTGAGTGACAGTATTGCCTCTGTCTCACCCCAACTTGGTAACCTTGGGACAGTCACTCTACCTTTCTGAGCCTCAGTTGCCCTGGCTGAAAAGAAAGGGGTGTGATTTGGGAATCACAGGGCTCTTTACAGGTCTGGAATTGAATAATTCAAAAGGCTCCATTTAGCTCTGTAGTGTACACAAAACCAAACCAAAACTGTGATTTCCTAGAGGCAGCACTTCTGCCTTTGTTGTCCCAGAGGAATTTCAGACCAGGAAGGAGGACAGTAGTGAGGTATCTATCATTGTGGAGCTGTAGGAGAAATTATTCAAATTCTTTTTACCTTTCCTTCCTGAGGACAGTTGGTATGGGAAATGAACTCTTAATGAGGTTGCTAATGAGATGAGAACAAAGATGGCTCTTCATACTCCTAAAATATACTTAATTTCTTAAACCTTAGAAAGAGCAGCTTTAACTAAATCAGCCACATCTGCTGACCAGGATGTGAGAACTGAGCAGGCACTAGAATGAGCCAAAGCATCAAAATCACTTACTCGTGTAACTAACCGTCTTCTGCTTGTTATCTGTCATTTTATTCCATATTGAGGTCAGAACGGTAAAGCTGTTATGCAGTATACATTTCCTCTTGCTTAAAAAACATGAGATTATCAAAACAACAGGCAAGGGTGCTGAATCACTCCCACCAATAGTTTCCAAATGCTGGATATATATGTACAGAGATATATTCCACATGGATATATTAATGTGTAGCATGTTCCCTGTACAGCTATAGGTATCACTTCATTGATTTCACGGTGAATCCTGTGAAATCTCCTTGCAGAAATCTGAAAGATTAAAAGATACTACTTACTTCATAGCTGTCTTGTGTTCTTCTAAAGGTGTCGGTTTAGTGCAGATGAAAAGCAAGTGGTCCACATGGTGAACTAAGCAGAAGGAGTCACAAAAGTAGCATAATTCTGCAAAATACTTCTTTTGTTTCCTGAAAGGGTGATAATGATTTCACCCCACTGAAAACTTATTTTTGTGTACCTGTATTTGGTGCGATTTTGAGGTGTGAATTCAGCCAGTCATTGCTTGAGTTTTTTATTTCAGAATTAAGGTAGCATTATTTATGTTTCCTCATCATCTCTCTCAGGAGTCACATGATAATATGTATACCTCTATTTACATCTTTTTATGAGTGTCCTTAGGAAAACAAACACCAAAAAGATTAATTCTTTTCCAATGAAAGCTGATCCATGCATATATGCTGACAATAACTTTAATCCCTTTAATGTCCAAGTGAGGAGGATCGAAAACTGGTGACTCTTCTACTGGCATTTTCCATATGTGATGCTATAGCAAACAAAATTGTTTACATATCTTTTTGGTGAGCACTACAGGGAGAAACCGTTGATCAGAGATTATAAATTCTGTGGCTTTAAACGTTATTTTTTGAGATGAATGTGTTTGGAGTTGAGTATGAACAATTAAAACACTAAAATTTCCAGCTAAATTTCAAGTCTTACACGTTCCTCTCCTGTATTGTTCACAAGGTCAGAAGCAGCTCATATGTAAGCAATTACATCTTTGGCCATTTAGTTTTCAAATATCACTTATATTTTGTTTCATACAATGAGCTATGTTGTCCTTATGATTTAAGGATGGCCAGAAAAAAATTCAGACACTTTATATAAAGCAGGACTTGAGAACCACTGGTGTCCTATTACTGGCTATTTTGAAATACAAATGGTAAAACATGGATTTTATTTTTTGTTTTGTGGATTGGGAAGGAGATGGGAGAAATTGAAGATTGACATTGCAGTTTGAATTTATAATTTATCTGTTTTTTTATTTCTTTTCACCCAGGCCCCCACCCCCTGAATTTATAAATTAAAGCAGAGAAAATGGGTGAAATAAAAAGATTGCCATATGAATATCACCAGATTCCACTCCCCCATCCCCCCCACACCTATCCCCAGGCAATTCTTCTGTGAGAATTTACCTTGGTGTTTAAAAATCATTGCAATAAAACAGCATCATTAAAAATGGTATACTATCACTGTAGGAAATATGACAAATGTGATATCCTGAGAAATTGCAAAATACTTTCTCATCCAAAGTTAGAGCAAACACTTGCTCTTACAGTGTTTGAAACCAAAAAAATATAGTAAATGCTATTTTATGTTTATCCCAAGCCCTGATGGCTTGTTTGTTTCTTAAACTGATTCATGGGCAACAGATAGGGGGAGGAAAGTAACAACAGCAACAAATATCCCCTGGAGATACGATAGTGAATACTACTTCCTAACACTCTCTACCTAAAAATAAATTTATTTTCTTCTCTCGTGTGCCCGACTTGATTGCAGAGAACAAGAGAGTGGATGGCGGCTGTTTTTTAATGTTATGCTATTAATCCCACCCAATACATATGCCTGATTCTTCATTCCTCATAACTTTGGGATGAAATACCATGTTTTGTTGCCTGTTTATGGTATAATCACATGGCAGACGCAGAACATAAAGGGTGCTGCACATCCTCAAACATATCAAGAATGCCAAAGAGTTTTCCTACTTTTTTCAACAAGACCTTATTAAACTGTGCATATCAAGAAGTTCAGGCCAGGCGCGGTGGCTCACGCCTGTAATCCTAGCACTCTGGGAGGCCAAGGCGGATGGATCGCTCAAGGTCAGAAGTTCGAGACCAGCCTGAGCAAGAGCGAGACCCCGTCTCTACTAAAATTAGAAATTATCTGGACAACTAAAAATATATAGAAAAAATTAGCCAGGCATGATGGCACATGCCTGTAGTCTCAGCTACTCGGGAGGCTGAGGCAGGAGGATCGCTTGAGCCCAGGAGTTTGAGGTTGCTGTGAGCTAGGCTGATGCCACGGCACTCTAGCCCTGGCAAGAGAGCGAGACTCTGTCTCCAAAAAAAAAAAAGACGTTCAGTAGGAGCAATGTAAAGCAACTCCGATATTATTATCCAAAATTTGGTTTATTTCGAACCAACACTATTTAAGTGTAGTATTTATACTTCTTGCCTCCCGAAGCTTGAGGATCTCATCAGTAACTCACAGTGTGTCCCAGAAAGGAACACATTCTCCCATGGAAATTATTGACTGACTTTAGCAAATTCAGACCACTTATTCATTTAAGAGTGTTGTGTGTGTTTGATTATCCAGAATGAATGGCCCAAAGATTCTCTTTTGGAAAAGTACTAGCACAATGCCCGAGATGCCAGAGAGTGGGAAGTCATGGTCTCTGCGGGGAAATGACTGCAGCGTTCATGGAGACAGTGTTTTCGCTTGACTGACATTAATGACAGCCCAATGCTATACACTCACTGAGTGTTTTCATTTCAGAAGAGCATCAAAACCACTGAGTCCTTTCAAGTCGTCTTCTTTTACTGCGAAACCAGAAACCATGCCGACGACTGCTTTCAGTAATGACCTGTGTCCCAGCTACAGGCTGTATTAAACTCCTTGTCATATAATTTTCTAATTTATATGTAGGTGGTGGTAGCAGACAACTTCGTTTATTTCAGAGCATGACATCAGAAAGCATATTTTAATGCCGCAGTGATGGGTAATGAAAGCAGAATTTCCACAAATCTGCCCTCATTGAACAGTATTGTCAGGAGAAATAAAAGTGAGAACCCAGAGTTTCCTCCGAAAGTCATTTGTGTTATTAGGTAATGAGGCTGATTTTATTTTAACAAATGTACTAGGAGGTGGACTTCCATGTGGACGTTGCCCCCTTCAAAGCAGTCAACTGGGGAGGTTAAACATCTGTGCCAATAATGCTGTCGCTGCCAAAAGCTAATATGTAAACCCTCTTGTGGAATGGCTGTCACCTCCTTAGCAGTGCTTTCATATCCTGCATGGTGGCCATGGTTCTGCTGGGAAAGTGAGCCTGATATTTGAAAACAACCAATAGTTAATGTGCTGGAAAAGGTAAGTAATGAAACCAGACCAGGCCGTCTTCCTTTTTTAAAAAAAGAGGGAGAGGGATTGTAAAATACAAATGTGCCTTTCTCATCTCATTGGCACCCAGAGCAGTTGCAAAAGAAATAGTTCCAAGTAGTTCGTGGCAATGAGAACATCAAGACTTTGAAGATCAATCCTCATTTTGATGTAAAGGCTGATGTCAGGGATTTTGTTGGAAGAAAATATTGCCCACTAGTTTTCTTCTTCCAGAAAATTAATAGCGTGGATGACGATGACAAGAAAAAGAGCATCCAGAGGCTGTGTCGTCTGCCGCAGCGTAGGAGCAGCTGACACGGCGCACGTCAGATATCCAGACTACCCCGCTCTTGACCGTACACACTTTCGGTTGTGTTGGAGTTACTGCTCCCCCGACTAACAAAATTGTACAACAAGCAGCGAGTGTGGGAAGTTGAATGCAGGGAGAACACAAGGGAAACTCCTGCCCCAGGGGACCGCAGAATGGTGACTTTCATTATCGTAATCTGATGGTTATCACAGAACAGTTCTGACTTTAGCCACCAGTTCAGAAATCGCTAAGATGCAGCAAGTGCGATCACGGGGCAGCTTGGTACTTTTGCTGCAGTAACGCAGAATTCCCTGTTTCCCAGCTCCACGAGCCTCCGTTACAGGCGAGGGTGTGCTGGGGAATTCAATGTAAATTTTAGTTGTGACGTTGAGGCTTTCCCCACGAGAAGTCCTTTGGGACTATGGTTGTTTTATTCTATTTCACAATTTGGTGTGTTTGGGATGTAAAAACGGGCTTTCTTAAAGTTTCGTTTTTTAGGGTTTATGAGATGCTACTGAATACTACAAAGAACTGCTACTCGTTTTCCTGTCTCTGTGCCTTTCTCCTGGGGATTGTTCTGGCTTGCTACAGATAGGAGAAATAGCCGCACTGGACTGAAATGGATGACATTGTTCCCAAAGAAGCCACTCATGAGCTCCAAGCCCTTGGCCCACTGGCCACTTATAGCCGTTGCTAAAGTATTTGTGACTAATTTCCCTTAGTTTAGCAACTGCTCTCAATAGACAGCCTAAATGCTCATTCAATAACATGGTAACAATTAATACTATATCAAATTCCTAGGATACTAAAATACATTATTAGTTTAGGAAATTTGTTAGTTGGCCCTTGGAGTTTTTCATTTTCTCCTACATAATCCTTTCTTGCCCTTCATTTTTTTGTTATTATTGAGTAAAAAGTGGGCCTGGTGATGCCAACAGTTATGGAGACGCCACGCAGCTGTCAGGTTAGGAGAAGAGCGAGAACTGTGGTGTCAGGCAGGATTGCTGTTTCCACAGTCCTGTGTCTCCCTAGCACAGGTTAGACTGAAGGCAACCCGATCACCACTTTCAACGGTTGGTTTTGTCCATTCTGAGCTCTCCTGTAAAGCCCCTTTAAGGAAAATCCCTGGGATGATACAATATAAAAATCACACAGATCTTTCAAAGTCATTGCTGTCACTATTCCTGAGATCCCACCTGCCTTGTTGAGGACATTATGTTTTTGCAAAGTACCTTGAACTTTGATATAGGCTCTCAAAGAATATTCATAAAATTGTTCCCAAAGAAAGCATTTTTTGAAATTAGTTAGTAATATCACAAAGTCAAGAATTAAGAAGAAAAGGAAAATAGAGATGTACGCTAAAATGGACTGCACTAATTGGACAATGAAATATACCTCTTTAGTACCATTTACCCCAACAGACCAGAAGAGAGAAAAGGCTTGATCCTTCTCTGTTCGATACACTAATTCACTCTCAGGGAATGTGTTCAAAATGGACTGATCTCCTCTGGTAGAATTACCTGCTTTGCTCTTGACAGTGGTAAGTTCTGTGGTAATCAGTTCACCTCGTCTAACTGACCACTCAAAAAGCTGATTCCAAGAACAAGCAATTGGCTTCAATAGAAGCATTACTGTTTATTTTGGAGGGTGGGCATGGGTAAGGGCTGAATAAACTTATCCTTGTGACATATTTTAAAGGCTATTTTAGATGAATAATAATTCCTCGGAAGTGCTAGCCGTTCTTCTCATTATGGGTTGGTATGTTTGAGGTGTGGCCGGTTTTTAAAACAAACATACAAAAGGTTACACACCTGAAAAAATCCTGTCCCGTTAGAATTTTCATTTGGAAATCTGCACATTTATTCAAATGATTTTTCCTAAACGTCAATTTTTTTGTTTTGTTTTTTGAGCTCCATGTCTTGGAATTGTTTTCAGTGACTGCTTTAGGTGTCTGTGAATAACAGTGAAGGCAAAATCAGGACAAGTCACGGGGAGGAGTTAGGTTGGTTTTCCTGGAACACCGAGTTGACTCCAGCCCCTCCAGCGGGCACTGGTTCCCCAACACCTCACACGGAAGGCTCCTGTCTGATGAGTACACTTTTGTGTCACCCCGGGGGCCTGCCTCAGAAGTAACCTCACTGTCTTGATGGTTTTTGATTTGGCCATGGACTTGGTGCTTGACGTCTAACACCTTAGACAGTTCTAAGTAGGAACAATGTATGGAGCTTGAGGTCCTAAAATGCTTTGCTGATGGAAAAGGTTTTGTTTTGAAAAATTCGTTACAATAGGAAATAGATTTGCATTACTGAAAGCTACCTGCCACAGGCTTTGCTTCTATTGATTTGAAGCAAACGTATAGTGGCTTTCGAAGAAAGAGAGAGAGAAATAAAAACAACCCAACCCTGTCCCAGCACATTCAATTAAAATTGTTTACTTGGAAGGAAAAAAAAAATCTCTTCTTTTCCATCAACACAGTATTAGCGTTGTGTTGCCCTGTCTCTTCTATAATGAAAGGTGTTCTATTTGATAGTGGTAAACATTATTTTTAAAATAAGGCAAAAGAAAAAAAAAAAAAGACAGGGGTAGGTGTATAGAAACAGTATTCTAGCTCCAGTCAGTATTCTGCCAGAACTTTCACTTTGGACCTTGAAAAGAACATTCAGCGTGTGAGGCCTGTCTCCCACTTCCTCCCTCATCACCTCTGCAAGATGCCAGCCTCGCTGTGGGCTTTCTCTAGAAAGAAACACTGGATTCTTTCAATCATGTTCTGTACCTGGTTAGTTTATTTCTCATATTAGGCTACTGCATTAGAAACAAAGATGCTCAACTCCATATCTTTATACAAGGGGAATATAGTAACCTCTCCTGCCTCGGGCTTCATTCTTCTGGTTAGTTCCCTCAACTCTAGCTGCAGCCGCTGCCAAATATTGCATCCTTACAAGATAGGTGGTAATGATCGCAGCTGACATTTATTGAGCACTTACTATGTGCTAGGCACTGACTTTATAGGCACTTTACTTGTACCTTATAATAACGAGGTAGGAATCATTTTAAAGGTGAGGAAACTGAGGCACAGAGAGATTAAGAAAGTGCCCAAGTTCACATAGCTAGTAAGTGACAGGGCAGGGATTCAACCCCAGGCTCTCGAGTTTGCAAAGTGAATCTCTACACTTTACTTTCAAGATTGGATTCAACTCTCTTCTTTCTTCCCCTTTTTAAAAAGTTTTTACCTTCAGCCTTAATTCAGATGCAGTGAAACTAATGGAACCAGATTAAGTGTACTAGTGGGTTCTATGTACCCTCTTTGTGTCGCTGGTGCCAGTCATGCAGGTTCTCGGCAAGTGTTGGTAGGACTTGCAGCTAGACGGGCCTGTGTGTGAGCGTGTGTAATGTATGTGTGTCTACAGTGTGCATCTGTGGCATGTGGGAGCATGATATGTGTGTGAGTGTAGTGTGTATGCATGCGTGGTGTATTGTGTGGTGTGTGTTGTGGTATGTGTGAACCCGCGAGATGTCTGTGCGTGTGTTAGTTACAATTTAAGGTGGTAGCAGCCATTGGCATTAAAAAAGGACCTGCTATTCTGAGCTCTGGCTGTGACAGTAAGATGTGCCCACAGCAGCTGTTAGCAATCAGAGTGTGTTTCCATCCGATGTGAAATGTGCTGCCACCACTTACGAAATGGATTTCAAAACCTTGCCATACTGAAGTACCGAAGTGTGTGAATGGTACACTTTTACTGCAAATTAGAAAGATTCACTTATTCCAGTGATAATGTCACGCTCATTCACTCAAGCTATCTCAAATGACAATGACACACATTGCCAAACACTGGGTAGCTGATAGGAGTATGTGCAGGGCAGCATTAGAATGTCATCTGAAATGTTTGTCTCTGCAGGCAAAAGCAGCACCTTGGACTCTAGGAGCCGAAACTGAAACTAGAATAGGAAGGACAGTGTTGTGTACCTTGTTTTGACGTCTTTACATGGCTGCTGTGTACTTACCTCACCTTTAGTGCATGACTTACATAAAAATAAGTAGCTTCAAGATAAACATCCAGGCTATACATTTCCTTTTGTTGGAAAAAAAATGACATTTATTAGATGTTATCGTGTGTGAATTGATGCTCAGATGTCAGACCTTCTTAAAATAAATCTGACAATTTCTTAGCTTGGTCCAGAGCACTTTTTCTCCGTATGTCTCACAACCACTTAAATCCCCAAGGCTCTGCTGCCTTTTTCTATATTTCTCTTTCCTACTAAGAAATAGCTACCAGCTCCTGCTGTTTCCCCTTGGGAACAGGCATAGAAACAACTGTGCTTCAGCTGTCAGCAAATATTGCTCTCCATTTTCTGGTTGAGCTTATATATTATGATTAAGAATGGAAATGTTTCTTTAATCAACAAGTTCAAAGACTGTGCGTTTTGAGAGAGAATCAGAAAACAACTCCTCAGGTTGTTTGGTCATTCCTATGCCTGGCTGAACTGGTTGTCTCAGAAAAGCACTATAAAAGAGAATTTAAAAAAAAGTAACATTGAACTGCAATCCATAAATACATCTATAATACAGTTGAAGGCTTAGAACGTGCTGTATCTATTGTTTAGATGTTATTGGCTATGTCCTGGAAATTGGAGGTGGAGAAACTAGTAGATTTTGTCTTCCAGGAGCTGGTCACTAATTCTTCAAGATCTTACAATCTTAAAATGATTAATAAGACAACGTCTACGCTTCCGTTTCTGGCAAGGCTAAGTAATTTGCTTGTGATCTTTAATAAAAACCAGACCCTTCCCTAGTCTCTTGTCCAAAGCTCCATTCTCTGAATTTAATTCTAGGGGGACCTTTTTGAAATGGAAAACAACACAGAGGTGGATGGATTGGGGATATGGGCTGTAGGATAATCCTCTTAACCATCCTCACCCACTAAAATGATCTGTGGACCAAGAAAGCTTTGGTGTCACCAGTGTTCCCGTGACTATGGATGTGTTTGTCTTTTTAGTCTTCTGTGGCTTGATATAGAGGGATGTAAATGCGTTTTCAATGTTTAATGTTACAAGTTATTTCCAATCTTTTGCCATGAATCCAAAGTTTATCTGGTTGGGGAATATTTCTTAAATGACATAATCTACCATTCAATAAGCAGTAACTGATCTTCAAAAAAACATCCAAACTAGTGGAAAGAAGCAATGAGTTCCTTTGCCTGGTAAGCTTTTATGACTTAACCTGAATTCTTGTTATTTTGACCCACTTCTGCACCTCTTATTTCATCCAGCTGGGTTTTGTGATGGCGCAGTTAGGGGGTCATGGAAATTGTGCAATTGGCATCAGTAATCAATGGTTGTTAAGAATTTGTGGGGTTATGTGAAATCAGGTGTGACGTTAAGACAACTGGAAAATAGAGCGGCTCTCTCCTGGGCTTAGGTGTGAGAATTTTGGGGTGATTGTGTAAAGCAAGATTTTTCATAAAATGCAGTAAGAGTAATTCTGATGTCTTTGGTTGAGCAGAAACTAGATAAGATCTCCAGATTTGGTTTGGTTTTAAAGATGTTCTTTTCTGTTGTGAAAAACAGACTTTGAGCGATCAAAGAGCTGACCCCATTGCCGTCAGCTGTGAGCAAAGGAAGACTTCACCTAAATGTGGCGTAATTGTTCTTGTGAAGAGGAAAAAAGGAATTGGTATCTAGAGTGAGGCTGATCGCAAGAAAAGATTAGATGCAGTTCTGTGAGTCAGATGACATTTTTTGTCTAGTATTATCCAGAATTATATAAGGGACACCTACCGTTGGGAAAGAAGTTATTAGGAGTTCCCTTGAGCATAGTCTCATCACTTAGCAAAATAAATGGATTCTCTTTCCTGCTGATAAGAAATGACATTTAACCCACACAGAGATTCAAGAGAAGGATTTTTGTTAGATGTTCCTGATCCCGGGCTCCTAGAAAATCTTCAAGGAGTATATATTGAAAAATGAAGTTAATTCTAGAATCTCAGAGGGACCTTATTCCAACTCAGAATAATTGGCCGAATGGCCAGTTACCTTCATCTTAGCCCCTGATTTCACATAACCCCACAATCTCTTAAAAACAAGTATGTTCTGTTTATAAAGGAGGGAGAGAGAGATCAGATTAGAAAAAAAGAAAAAAAAAAAGGATTCATGTTGCTGATCTTAGTGACATCTTCTTTTATTGTGTAAGAATTTGTTCAGTATTTGACCCACTGGATGAAGATGAGTAGACTGAAGCTGCTTCTCTTGCTGGTCAGATTTTTTACTCAAGGTTTAATTGGTTACCAGGTAGTTACCAAAAGAAATAAAGAGCTGATTGTCTTACATTTAGGCATTTTGTGCAATCCTGTGTAATAAATAGAACTCTAGAGAGAACTAGATCTAAAAATCAAAGCCACCCACTGTTTTTCTATATGAAAAATCTGTTTCCTCTCTGATTTGACAGAATTTCCCTGTCTAGGGATAAAAGTGCTCATTTGGATTTGGCTTTTAGCAAATATACATATGCATCAGGGAATGTGAGTCAGTTTCTCCGGAGAGCTTAATCTAGTAGGGATGGAAACATATTACAAAGGATTAATACTCAGTTCCCATTGTCAGAACTACCTGCATATTCGCAGAAAGCCGCAGGAGAAGATGTGCCTGGCTTCCTTGATCTTCAGAGATTTCCTGCACACACAGCTCAGCTTTCTCTGAATCCAGAGGGGGCGTTCTGGCCCCAGGTTTTCACTCTCGTACACCTAAGCCTTATATATATGAAGACTGAAGGGAAATTGTCAAAGTTCCAAAACTCCAATTTTGCCTTATTTTAGATTTAGTTTGCAAATGCTTGATCTCTTGGTGGTTTGAGGTTATACTTATGTGTGTGTATTTGGCAGGAATATTCAACACTTTTTATTGAAAAGTGATTTTTTAAAAAGCTGTTAAGTTTTCAGCAGAAATTATAATCAAGTTGAAAGCTTTAAAGAAGCGGCTTATTTAGTAAGGTATAGAACTTTTTTTAAAAAATTGCTATAATTTGGCAGAGCATTTGAGTCAGATATCAACTTAATACCAAGATTTGGGATGTCAGAGGGTAACATGTGTGTTTATTATGTTAGGAAGCAGCAATAATGCCATCTTTGTGATGCCCCAGCAAGACCGAGATAAAGTTAGGTCAATGACTTTGCTCTCATCCAGAGATGACTTCTTTCTCTAAGTGCTCTTTTTCTTTCAAGTTGAGACTAAGATAGTCAGAAAGGCATGTTGGAAACCAACGATTTAAAACAAAATTTAAGTAAGTCTAGCTAGCAGATAAAACTTATAGTTCTATGTAATTTTAATTCTCTTTGAGGCAGAGCCTGTTGTGAATACTAAAGGCACAGCGTCCTGGTCCTCCCAAGAATTATATGCCAAGCTTCCTGAAGCTTCTCGTTTATGTAGGGTTTTCATCTTCAAAGAGCTTTGTGAGCGTTCATTTACCACCACCTGCCCGGGAGGTAAGAAGTATTCCCATTTTATAGATGGAGGAAGTGGAGTGTAAAGGGACTTGTCCCAGGCCACCTGGGGAGTTGGGTGTTGAACAGAGACCTGGCTGAACAGAGGGCTGGCTCCACCTGTCAGCTGAATTCACTCCCAGCTCTTTCTTTCTGGTATCGTTTCCCCTTGAGAGCCCAAGATCGGTGATAAATCTAAAGGCATCAAATAATCCTGAATAGGAAAGAGACAGCACGCCTGTCTTTATGGTGGCTGCTTCTGCAGTTAAACCCTGAGAAATCTAGACATAAAGAAGCAGCCAGTGAACCCTCCTGAGGCTCATTTTCCACATCTGTAAAATGGGGATAATAATGCCCATCTGCCTCCTTCAGGGATGTTGTGAGCACCAAAATCAAAACAAGCTGAGGACAAAAACTTTTCAAACGGTATAGAACTCTGCAAAAACTCAGGCATTACTATTGTTGCCAAAAACGATTGTGAGACTACTTACCAAAGGGATAGGGCTTTTCTAATTAGAGGTCTCATTGTTTTGGTGACGATCAGCTAGGATTAAATACCGTCATGAAAGAATCCAAAATCAAGGGAAGAAAGACCATAGTAGGGAAACACGCTGTATTTGTATAGACTTCATAGACAGAGTGGCAAAACAGGTTGACTGTGAGTTTGCACAGTGTGCAGCTGGAACATGGCCCTCGTCGCACCAGAGGACCACTGAATGTGCCTGGGCTCGAGAACATGTCCACACTCCACTCCAAGCCACAGGTAGTTCGGGGCCTTCCGTGGCAGCAGTAACAGTGCAGAGAAAGCATTCCTCTCCCTGAACGCTCCACCACTGGCTACACAGCACCTCTGCACACTTGAGAGAAGGGCGCCACCTTGGGAAGACAGTTTGAAAAAAAGGAGCTCGTCGGAGGGGACACATTGGGAAAAGGCTCCCTCACTCCAGGCTGCTGCTGCCACTCTGCAGCAGGGCTCCCAGCGGGGTGAATTTCAGCCCCTACTTTTGCCCCCTTGGCTAGACTCCTTTGGGCAGGGCACAACCACATAACTGTCTTTAGAAGCCCTGGAACTAGGAGGGGGTCAGACCCAGCGGGGCCACGAAATTCTAGAAGCCAGGAACTCCCGAAGTCCCTCGAGGGAACAAGGTGAAGACACCATAGCTTGGCCGGCCCTGACACACTGCCATTCGGGCAGCTGCAGAAGCCTTTAATACCCCAGCAGTTTTAAACTGGGGATAAAATAAAGCGACTAATCCACAAAGGACTCAAGCCATTTTACTGAAAATAAAATCAAATGCCTTAGGGTTTTTCTTTTTAATCTTTATTGGTTTTTCTGCTTACAAAATACATGCTGGTCGTAAAAAATTCAAACATTAGAGAAATATGTAACACAGCAAGTGAAAAGTCCTCTGTAGTCACAGAACTCCAGGAAAAAAAAACACTGTCAACAGATTTATGTAAAAGATAGTTTTTTTTTTTTAAAGCGGTAGTTTTTGACTGTTTTTGCAAGACACACAAATTGTTTGACATTCATAAGTGTGACAGACATACTGTCATAGGTGTACCCATGGTTTGGCCATTGGCAATTTCCTGGCAAGCCAGCAATAACCTCACCCTGTTCAGTCCAATTCGAGAAAGTATATGTTGTACAAGTGAGCTAGAGGGAAAGATATTACTGCGGTAACCTTGGGTCCATGTTAGTTTATTTTTTTATATGAACCAATAAAAAACTTTAATTTTTTTTTTTTTACTATTATTAGTGACAAAGTCCTCAAGACACATCTTGCAACTGATTGCAACACACCACTGTGTTGTAGCAAACAGTTAAGCGCCAGTGTTATAAAGCATTGCTGTGGTAGCTGATATGAGCTGCCTGTCACAGTATTTGGAGGATAAGCAGCTTTTCTCTATCCTCACTTCGGAAAGAGCTTAAAGTCTGGAGGAAAGAATTTCATTTCACTAGGAGGCAGGATTCCTTATCAACAACAACAATAATAATAACTACCATTTACTGAGTGCCGACTATTTCTAAGAACTATGTGATGTGCCTATAGAAGAATACATATATAAAATAATTATATATATCTCAGATATATGCTGTGATGTATATGATATATTATTGAATTTTAAAATATGAAACTGAGGCTCAGAGAGGTGACGTAATTTGCCCAGCCTGAAGACTTGTTAAGTCATGGCGTTGGTCACTTTAAAGTCAAAATTTCACCTGGAATTTTGTGAAATTGAGAAGAAAGACCTAGAAGATTGAGGGTTATTTTCCGTTATAAACGAGGCAGCTAACTCCCAGAAAGGGCTCTTGACATCCGTTCCTGTGTAGTTGTAAGTTTAACCAAATTACTTAAAGTCCCCAAGTGCGGCCCCGCAACCGAATCCAAACTTCACAGAACAAACCCCTTTATTACAAGGATTTGTTCCATAAAATTTGGATTCAGTCAAAAGGCCGCACTCAAGGATCCAGAAGGCCACATGTGGCCCCCAGGCCACAGGTTCCCTACCCCTGCATGTCTTTTGATCTTTGGTTTAGGATTGCATACCAAGAGCAAGATGCTTGTTATTAGAGTAATTTAGCTTGCCGGTACAGTATGGTGAGAAGGAGTGGGGGGGAAGCCCTAAACTTTTGTTAGACCAAAAGACAAAATGTGTTCACATCCCAGCCTTACCACTTCCTAGCTTTCTGACTTTGACAGGTCATTGAGGCTTTCTGAACTTCGATTTTCTCATCTAAAAAATGCAGATAGAGATGATGGCGACAACGATAATTAGTGATACCTCCCTCCTGGGGCATTGGAGGAGTGAGATGATGTCTGACATGTTATAAGCACAAATACATTTTCAGTACTATTGATTATTACAAACCTATTAGATTATTATCAAGAGCCTACTACTCACCGACAGAATTAAATAGTGGGTGCCTCTTTTATATAATGTTATTTTTTTAAAATCCTTTGGAAGAACAGGCATTGTTCTCTGAACCTAGATATCTCGCAAGCTAGGTCCCGATGAATAAATGAGGTCTTAAGAATGCCAGTGCCCGGATTCTTGTTCCTATTATAATTAAAAATAATAAGCAAACTTTTATGGAAGTGCAATGCTGAACGGCAGCCCAGCCCAAGGACCACTTGGCTAATTAGCCCGCTGGCATCCCAGGGTTCCCTGACGCCCACTGCCACTTGTTGTCAGCTCCTTGAAACTGCAGACATTTGCCTCTGCAGGTGTGGAGAGCTGCTTGAATTACATAGGGTGCATGAGAGAGCAAATTATTTAGGCAATAGAGCTGAAAATGTGGGCAAATTAGAATTTTTCATAGCAAGATTGTTCATTGTGAAGCCAATTCATGATTATATGTGCACGTCTTGCTTCAGATATTCCACTACACAATAAAGCTCTTTGCTGGGATGAATATGTATGTGGACTAATTTAATCAATATACTTGTGAACGTTGACAGTAGTGGTGTCTGACAGAACTCATCCTTTGAAACGCCGGCTGAGTTAATGTGTGCAGTATACATATGGGCCAAGACTCATAATTTGTGTTAAAAGAAGATTATTTTGAGAAGACACAACACTGCCTGGTAGAAAATGGGAAAGCCTGAGGGATGGGAGGAAAAGGGCAAAGGGATTTTTGTCCTTTTCTTCTCATTGGACTGAACACCTAAATTCACGGGACTAAACTGCCTGCCTTTTGGAAAATTTGCAAAGCATTGACTACATTTTTTTTCTCATTGATTCATTTGAATTCTGTAAATTGACTAAAAGGGGGATGGGGAAGGCGTTTTGTGCATTGATGGATTATATGGAGGGTGAGGAAGTGTCCTGCTCCAATCTGCAAATGCCTGCTTTCTGGGCCACTGTCCCGTGTCATAGCAGCACCAAACTCTGGGCCTGTGCCGCAACTGCTCTCACCCGCACCCCCACCTCCCCCCCCAAGAAGGGCCTTGAGCTGTTCCAAGGGCAGAAGTGCCAGAACCAAGGCCACCCCCGTCATGAGCAGACCTCCATGCCAGACAGCATTTTGGTCTTAGCCTTAAAGCTCAACACTTCACTTCTCGTTAGTAATCCACTGCGAGTCCACGCGGATGGAACAGCAGCAAAACCATGTGTCGTTTGCAGTGCGATCCACATGTAGTTTGACTCAGGGTTCCCAATACGCCCTGCCCAGGGCCTTCATATTCTTATAAAGGACTAAACAGATATGCTCCATCTCCCCATTGTTAAGAGGAAATAAAGCCAACTCTTGGAAGGCCCAAGTTCAGCATTAGTGTTGCTTTCATTGTCTCAGATAGTTTTGATGCTGACTTAAACTATAGGGCCCAGAGAGGTTTATTTATCCCTAATTTCTGTGATTACAGCTTGAGGTAAGACGTAAGCAGAAACAGCTCCAAGTAGGTCTTCTTTATTTCACATATAAATTCCACGTAATAGGTGGTTCAAGTACTTGGTGTTGCCTAATTATTCCATTCCTATGGGTCAGGGTGGGGGAGGCCGGTTCTCATTATAGACTAGTTAATTCATGTGGGGAAAATCCAGGCAATAACTCTCAGCTGATATCTCCTTTCAGAATTTTTCTGCTTCCACTTGGCTTTTGTGAACCTCTGAAAAATGTTAGGCATAACTCTCTCTTGAGTTGCAGACAATCAGTAGGCACAAACCTTTCTCTTGACTATATTAAAAATATTGGACGGGCCATTAAGTAGGAGACATTATTAGATTTCATATTTCATAAATAACTTTTCTTGAAGAAATCAAGTGAGGCGCTAACGTGAGGAGGCAGATTTGCAAGTGACAGCTTTTGTTAAATGCAACCTTGAACTTATTAAGTTGCATAACTCAGAATATACCTATTAGTATACCAAGTCACCACGACTGGGCTATTAGAAGGCCTCCAAATTATGGAAAATACACTGGATGTGAGATTTTGAATAATCTCTAAATCTGGACAAGCAAAGAAATTCAGTATGCCAGCAGTAAAAAATTATTGTTAAGAAAAAGACCCTCCTTCTAGAATAGCTTCCTCTCCCTAAAAGTCACCACCGTACTTATACTAGGCCCCGGGAAAGGGAGTTAGCTGTACACATGGTTTATAATGAGGTTAAATCCAGTAGTTTCACGTGTGCCCTAAGTATTGAATATGACATCACATCAAATCCAAAGTAAGTGGTTGTGGAATTATCCCAGGGTATGGGACTACATTAGAAGAAAGTGGGGACCGTGTGTATATGTGTTACTTACATCATGCACCATATTCCTTGGACAAAGTCATTGCTCTGCATAAGACATGGGGCTAGGTAGAGCTGTATAAAAATGAAATAGACTTGGACACTTGCAATTGTGTTTGTGTGTGTAATTTAATAAATAATCTGACATGATATTCAGTAGTGAAAACCATGGAAAATAAACTTAGCATAATGGAACATTCCAGGTAAACTGGTGATCGTTGCCATCTGGTCTGTGCAGCTCAGCGTTGGTCTTTATTTCACGTATAAATTCTGTTTAATAGGTGATCCAAGCACCTTCTTTTGCCTAATTATTCTATTCCCTAAGTTATTTTTTTAATCCTGAATTATGCTCTTTTTAACTCTATTCAAGATACAATGTGTTTACTTGGAAATGTGCTTTATCATACTTGAGAACTTTGGTGTAATATATGTTAATTATTTGGCTACTCTTCCAGCATGAGGCATCTTTAAGTAATCAATTAGGTAGAAACACAGGCACACTTTCCCAGGAAATCAATTTCCAATATAAAGAACTCGGAAGCAACATATCCTATTTGTCAGGATTCATCATTATTAAATCCAGATAGGACGTTAACTTTAGGGTTGAATGGTTTTGATCATATGCAAAATGGACAAATTTTTATAACACACAGCAGCTATGTTAATTGAAACAAAGATGAGTAAGGAGTTCTTACCATTGTACATAACTTATTAATATTTTGAATTGAATCATTTTCCTAAGTAGACGTGACTTTCTGGAGTGTATTTCTATCTGCCAGTCCTCTAGCAGTCCAGCTACAGTGCTCAGTGCTCAGCCAAGACAGATTTATGACCTTTTAAAAATAATGATGGAAAATGAGATCGGAGGAAACATTTTGGTATCTGCTTTGCTCTGAGGCCTAAACTGCGCGCTCTCTAGTTCTTGAAGGCTTTGAAATGCTGATTCCAGTCTTCTTGTGGGTTCTTAAACACCTTCTCAAATGACCCATTTTAATAACCCGAAAGCTATTATATAACGAGCAGCCATAATTTAGTCCAGGGCTCTAGGGGGACCCTCACAGTTCAGCAATGAATAGTTAATGCAGTATAATGTTTAGCAGGTTATTAGTTTTCACTATACAAATGCTGATCAGGGAACGCTTTTATAAGGTGTTTAAAAGAAAATGTAATTAACTGGTTGCGTGCTTCTGTTGCAGCTCAAATTGAAATTATTCCATGCAAGATCTGTGGAGACAAATCATCAGGAATCCATTATGGTGTCATTACATGTGAAGGCTGCAAGGTAAGCCTTTTTAATTGTTGTTGTTTCTATTAATGTTAGGATGTATCCTTGTGATTTTTATTTTTTCATTCTACTATGTCTAAAACTTCAACTCCCTGGAATTTTGAGTGATGAGAACTGACAGGACAGAATAAATATTTTGGTGTTAAGTTACAATCAAGGATGTTCTATATTTTTTTACTCCTTCAAAATAACAGGAGATTAGAGAAAGATATTTGAGCGTTGTTTATGTTTGTCACTTTCAATCTCAGAGTTGATTGAATTGATGAGCAATCTTGTTGGTTATCTTTTTTTTTAAAAAAAAAAAAAAGATGACTCCAGAGTTCTGTGATGCTATAAGCTTTATAAAAAGGTATTTCCGATAAGTTTAATTGGAATGTGATTGAGTCTTATTGTTGGCACACAGATGTTAATACATCTGGCCAAATTATGGGAAGGCTGTTAGGAAGAACTGCATTCTAGTGCTGGTGCCACCACTTTTCCATATTGTTTTGGGCATGTCTTAATCTTTTTGTGACTCAGTTTCTTCATCTCTGAAGTGGGCATAACACGTGTTCCTCCTATTTTTTAGGACTATTCCAAGAATAAAATGAGAAGCTATAAATAAAAGTCTTTACAAATGGAAAAGCGCTATTTAAATCTAAATAATATCATTATTGCTTTTGGTCCTATTTTTATTATTACTGACCTTGATCATGGGGCAATATATACAGCACATGCATAATGTGCAACTGGGAAATGGAGACGTTTATCCTAATAATTCAAGACCTCCCCCACACCCAGATTGCCTATTATTCAAATTTCAATTTATTAAGATTTAAATCCTCATGCTTATATTGGAAGGGCCTTGAGACAGGTTACAGGATAAAACAGTGCAAAATAAACAGGAGAGAAGCTACTTACACATGCAGGAGGCCTCTGAGACAGCCGACTGGTACAACCAGGCCGGAATTAACCCTAAGGCTTTTGGAGGATGAGGCAAAAAAATAAAATCCATGAATCTGGGTAGCTTTCCTTTAGCGAAATGAGAGAATACAATGTCATAAAATACAAAATCACCTACAGACACAAATAACTACTGAGAGACTTCGAGGAAGTTAACCTCATAATTTCCTTAATTCTTTGTTTTACTATTAATCATCATAACATTTACTAATTTGTACATGTACAAATGCTTCCTGTGATTCCATCTTATTGAAGCTTGAGATGTCTGCACACCAGCAAACGCACTTAATACATTTTTTTTAAAAAATCACCTAAGGAGTGGTGAGCTTGCTATTTAAAGGGGATTTTGAATTATTCATCTCTATGGTAACCCTCGAGGCCTCAAGTTCTTGATTATCAAGAAAAAGAAAGTTATGCTATGTTACTTCCTCAATCTGCCCCCCTCCTCAAAATTAATTAACTGATTAAATAAATAAAATAAAACAAAATGAAATAAGCTGCCTGGCCCATCCCCATCCTAGGATGTAAGGAAACGCGTGATCTACCCACGGCAGCTGTCACCCTCTTGATTTTGGAGTTGATCTGGCTGACGTGTCTGGGCAGCTGTTGCCTTTCACCCTCACCTACTCTGTGTTCACCCCTCCAAAGCTGGGACCCCGGTAGAAATGCCGTCACCTTTCTCCGTGAAGGGTATATAGACAGCAGTGCTCGCCTACTAGTTCTAAGCAAACGTGATTTTTGTGCATTGCATGTCACCTCGGTGTTTTCATAAATGAACAGGTTCCTAGGCTGCATCCTGGACACCAGTTCACTACTTGTCCCTTCATTCTGCCCAAAGAACTCATCACTTCCTTTGAGTCTGTCAGTAATGCTACCTGTAGTTTTATATGGCAAGTGCAAGTGATTGTCGAGGAATTGAGTCTGGGGGAAGAGCAGCGTAGGGGTTACTTCACGTGAAATACCCCAAACAACCTGGAAAATTAACAACATGCTATTAAGTAAAACCGGAATCGAGTGTCTGAGTACCGCTGTGTTTGCCGAGGCACAAACAACGTGCATTCTCTTTCTACCCCTAATATTTATAATGACAAAAAACCATAAGAAAATGAAGGGCGGCTATTTTTCCCCAGTTGTCGTATTTCTAAGTTCTTTTCTAGATCTCGTCCGAATATAGCCTCAATGGCAAACTGGTTTTGCAGTTATCTGTGATTCTGTTCCGCTGCTCGATTGACTTTACACAATGACAACCACAAAACAATTAAAATGTAATTTCTGACTATGCCCAGTCAGAAACTTGTGCCATGTTGTATGTTCATATTTGATGCATGTACTATTTATTATGCATTATAGTTTCTCTCTGCTGTAACTAACATTTTTATTCCTAGTTATGGTAAAGTCAAGAGACTTCTATTTTTTTGCCATCGGTGCTAATTATTTATCATGTTCTAACCAGGTGAAGGTGGTTATATCATGACTAATTGTAAATCATTTATCTCTGGGACAGTAGACTCAGACATAAGGAAAATTTCTAATTAGACATATCAAATAAATATCTAATGAGAGGGAAAAAAGTGAGTCATTTTCTGAGCTGATCATTTTGTGAATGTATTTTAAATTGCATTTTAAAATCAACAACCTGAAACCATAAGAAACCGGAGAACCTGTTTAATTACTGAAATAATTATTTTACCACATATTTCTTAAACATTGCACATGAACAGCAAAAATGGCAGATATTTGGGAAGCACTTTCGTTCCCAGCTCAGCCTCTCCTATCACCTTTACTATGCGTAGAGAGACCGTTTTGTGCCATCCTTACGCTCTGACTCTGGGACCGCACTGCCTGGTTTCAAATGCCAGCTCTGCTATTTACCAGCTTGAGCACCTACTCCACCGCTCTGTGCCTCAGTTCCCCCATCTGTAAAATGAGGATAGCAATTGTAGCTGCCTCGTGGGGTTATCACGTGCATTTCAGTAAAGCACGTAGAAGAGTGCCAGGCTCGGAACAAGCACTTCCTAAGTGCTGGCTGTTGTTATTGTCATTACTAGCCAAACTGCTTAGTGGCTTGGTAATGCTGCTCTATACAGTCAGATATTATTTCCTGGACATCTGTGGGTCCAGTCCTATTTGCTGTGACCATGTGCAATTTGTTATGTAGAATCTGCCAATAAAAACAACAACAATACGAACATTCTCTTGGGGCCAGGCACTGTGTTAAGACCTAATCCTTCCCTCCAGCAGTTTATGGTCTAGTCGTAGAGATGAGGCTGGCGTAGGGAGAGCTAAATAGCAATGCAAGAACTAAATAATAGAGTAAGGCCACAATCTGTGATATACGCAAGAAGCACATATCCACTAGGCAGCATATCTAGGTGGCTTAAAGGAGAGTGGCCTAGCAGAGTTTCACAGAGGAGGAACCAACAGCGGGCTGGGGCTGGAGAAGGATTTGCCCAGTGAAGGAGGACTGGGAGGGCATTCTGGGCTGGGGAGGAGGGAGAGCGAGGAATGGCTGAGGCAAAGGCTTGGAAATAGGGCAGTCTTGTTGTATTCAGGGAACAGCACGTAACCGAGTTTGACTGAAGCAAAGCCTCACTTTCTGCGCATAGTGTTGAAAGTGTTGATCAGGGTAGACAGGCATGCCATCCACAAATTTTTAAGGACTCCGTGTTGCCACGGTTTTTATTATTATATTTTACTTGTTCTTTTGAAAGAACAAAGGAACAACATACTGGCACAGCTCAAGCCCTGGATATTGCATTTCAGAAGAACATATGTTAGAATCCAGGCCTGTAAGGAGTTAACAAAATTTAGTTCCAGCCTTGGGTGAGCACAAAGAAGGAGTATCGGGTAAGCTGAGGCAGGCCTGCCAGGCGAGAGAGACCAGGCCATGGGACATGCCAGCAGAAATAACACTATAGGTTGTAGATGTTAGGGTTAAGGTTCAGTCTTCAAAGTGACTATAAATGTGAAGCATTAAGAGAAAGATGATCATTGGTTAAGGTTTTCTTTTGAGAAAGGATTGTGTTTGCCATTCAACTTCAGTTCATAACTTTGTCATGAGATATAGTGGCTGCTCAAATAATGAAGATAAAAAATTTATCTCAAGATACACACACACAAAAAAGATTTTTCATGCTTTTAGACTTTTTGACTCTGCAGTTTTAACTATAAGTTTCTTAATGATAATGTACAATCCAGTATTGAGGTTAGTGAATTGGTTTCTGATTGGGTTTAAGACCCTTTGCTCTTAATAAGTCTAGGAACAGAGCAACATTTACTTGTCAAATATTTAGTCATCAATCAATACATTTAAGATGATGTCCTATGCAAAGCTTCCTCTTCTACCCAGTAAAGACAACATTTGGAATAATTTCTTTGCATTAACAAAATTTCTTAAATTGACAACAAGAAAGCCTTTTAAAAAATATCTAGAGTATATAGTTTATATTTTTTTCCCCTGAAATAGTTAAAGCAATTTCTGGAGCTTTTTATGTTTTAGGTTAAAAAGAAATCTCCATGAATGTTCCTTTTAGGCCCAAATTTTCTTTTAGAGGATTTTAATATTTTTATTTCAGTTGTACGATGTCACTAGCCCTGAAACAATTCTGTCTACTTTTCAGCATTGATATATTCATGATCAACATTTTTATTGTAATGCTTTATAACACCTGGCTGCAGTATTAGAGCTAGCCATTTAAAATGAAAATTAGTCTTGGGGTAGGATAAGCTGGTATTGCATCCTTATGATGTCAGAGTTTCAGGCGATAAGCAGAAATTTTTGTTCAGCTAAATCTTCCAGTCCTAGGATGAAATGCAAGTGGTAGGGATGTATGAAACCCCAATTTGCACCAAGATGATTCAGACTTTTTAAAGTTTTTTATTTGTTTCCGTCTTAATCGTGTCTCAGTAACTACTGCCCTTCCTTAGCTCACGGAAGACACTGGGCTCAAGGCCGTGTTGGAGACAGGGCCCTAACGTAGTGCCTGGCTCGGGACAGGTCTGTCATGCTAGCTTGGGAATGACCGTTGCCCAACGTGTTCCCTCGGATTGGATCTGAGTGCGAGGCATAGTCAAAAGCAGACGTCTACACTTACTGGATGTGACACATGAGTTCTGCTTTAATCAGAGATCATTTGTGCATACAATTCTAGAGGGAGGCCAGTCATTATTGCACAAGAGAGTAGTTCAGGAGATCTGAATTTTCGTGATTTATTGCTGCCAGATGTATGAGTGTGGGGCTATACCAGCTAACTCCTGTGAATGAGGCTGCGTGTTCTTTTTAAAGAACAAATTTTCTTCCTCGTTTGCTTCTTTGCAGACTCTTATTCCTGCTCCCTCCCCACCAATTTTATCATTTCCTCTGCCTCTTCCTCTCCCTGATTTTAATCTTCGCATACCCTTTCTTTACTCCTCAACAAAATTACATTGACAGTTATCCTCTTTTCCCCCTGTATCAGATACTTTATTTTCTGCCCACATTTATCCAAAGGTATTTCTTCTTCCTCACCCCCATGCTTCTGAACACTCTCAACAGAAAGTTCCCAGGACAAATAAAATTGTAACATAATGCATCCTCTTACATACAGGATTCTCTGCTCTTCTCAGCCTCAGAAATAGAATCCAAAGTAGACATACGCCCCCTTCAACAATCCTCCAAATTCCGAAATTTTCGTTGTATTGGAAAATACAATAATTTGGGCAGGCATATGAGCATTCACAATAAATCACAGAGTTATGAATAAATCTTGGTTGTCAAAAGCAAATGTGTAGCCGTTCCAAAGCGTCTGCCATTAGAATTCAGCAAGGCAGCTGTCAGCTGTTTTCTTGTAATTAAACAGCCAATGAGCAGCTAATTAAGACATATGTGTATACAGAAGTGGAAGTGGGTATGTTAATGAACTGTAGGAATCAATTCATTAAGTGAAAATTGTCAAAAGACCAAACATCAGATCAGCATTTCAGCCTGTGCTTCGCTGAGAAGGAGCCCCACGCAGGAGGGGACCCCCTCAGAGTCAGATGCCCGGAGCACCTTCCAGCCACACCCACAGGCCAGCAGAGGGCCTGCCCACACTCTCGGGCAAAACTATTAATAACTCCAATAGGAAGTGCCATGTATATTTCAAAGCCTTTTAAGTATATCTAGCAAATGAGTGTTTTCCTACCTATATAGAAACCTGGTATGGAACTTTGACTACAGAACCAAAAAGTTGTTCTTTGCTTGTTTGTTTTGTTTTGTTGTTTATCTATCTGTTTTTTGGTTGGATCTGCCCTACATGTGTGTCTCAGTACTTTTTAGGTGGTGCATTACAAAATCCATGGCCTTATTTAGCAGGATGTGGTGGCACACACCTGTAGTCCCAGCTACTCGAGAGGCTGAGATGGGAGGATCGCTTGAGCCCAGGAGTTCGAGGCTACAGTGAGCTATCATTGTACCACTGAACTCCAGCCTGGGTGACAGGGCAAAACCCTCATCTCCAAAAAAAAAAAAAAAACAAAATTCAAATAAAACAAGATAAATAAACAAAGAAGTCTATGGCCTTTGGAATAAGATGCACCTGCGATTCAGGAATTCAAACCCTTTACCTGCCACATGACACTTTGGACACGTGGCTTAACCTCTCTTCACTTTAATTTTCTCATTTGCTAAAAGCAGATATAAAAATACCTACTTTGCAAATGGTAGGTTGCTGTGAATTGCACATAATGTTTGCAAAGAGTCCTACACGGTGGTTAGTATAGAGTAGGTGCTTAGCATAGGATTGTCACCATTGTTTTTATCCCTGCCATCGTTTTTTCCTCCGGTCATTCACTCTATAAGAATTTGTTGACTTCTCTAAGTGTTGGGTGAGCTACTAGAAACAAAGAAACAAGGCAGTCTGTGGGAGAGAGAGATAAATAGCTCAGCAAGGCAAGGGCCACGAGAGGATCCATATGGGCTCTCAGAGTGC
The DNA here is from genome assembly GCF_000956105.1 of Propithecus coquereli. Classification (NCBI taxonomy): domain Eukaryota; kingdom Metazoa; phylum Chordata; class Mammalia; order Primates; family Indriidae; genus Propithecus; species Propithecus coquereli. The sequence continues at coordinate 9,116,810 of NW_012151618.1, read as the reverse complement.
ACATGGGAGGGGCTCTTCAACCAGCTTTGGGAGGGCAAGTTCAGAGAAGGTTCCCAGAGAAAGTGACTGTATCTCAGTGAATCCTGAAGGGAAGGAGAGAGTTTCCAGAAAGTGGCGGGGAGAGGGTTCCTTTGGGGAACTGTGAGCGCGGGAGTTTAGGCTCGGCCAGAATGTGACTTTGAGAAGAGGATTGAATATGGGAGAGAGATGCCTGGACAGGTGGTCATCGCCTGGTCACCGTAGAGAACCTTCGAGGGCCGGGAAGCAGGGAATTGACGTGGTCAGTTTGTTTTAGAAAGAGATCTGTAGTGACTACGGGACATGGATTGGAGGAAGTGAGGATGGATGCAGAGATACCAGGTGGGAGGCTGTATAATAACCAATTCCAGAGATGATGGACATGGGAACTGAAGAAAATTACAGTAAAGGTGGAGAAAAGTAGATGGATTGGAGAAATATTATAGGAAGGTGGTGAGAAGCGGCCTAATTCAGTGACTGCTTAGATGTGGGTGGGGAGGAGGCATTGATGAGATGAAGCCCGTCTTCCTGCCTTGAGTGACGGGGGGAAGGTGGTGCCTGTCATTGAGCAAGAAAACACGGGAGGAGATAAGGCTGGAAATGGGCGGTGGGTCAAGATATATTCTGTTCTAGAAAGAAAAAAAACAAAACATTCAGCTAAAGTTTTTGGAACTCGTGTGGGTAAAGGTAAAGGTGCAGGGGCTCTAGAAGGCCAAACCACAAGGTCGGGTAAATGCACATCCAGGGTCGGGCAGATTCATGCAGACAACCCAGCGGGGAACTGGGGACCCAGCGAGGACTGGGCCCCATCGAACCCCGTGCTGGTAAGTGCTGAGCAACAGGCGCTCTGGCTACAAAAAGTGTCTGTATGTATGTGCGTAACTCTGCTGTCTATTCCACCGATCTGATTTCACACAATTCACTCAATTTACCAACAGTAATAAAATATACAATATTCTTTTGTAAATTTCATAGAGAGAAATGATTTTCACTGAGTGTTCTCGGTGGTTTCTGCTGAACTCTCACATCCATACCTGTGGTTGCAGTGGACGATAGACTATATCGTTCCAACATGAATGTTGGTTGATATTTCATTGACATTAATGAATAAGAAGAAAGTGAAACAACAAAGGCAATTTTGGGGACTTCACTCATTTATCAGTGATGATGTGAACAACTTCTTTGCTGAAGTTAATAGTTTTCAAATACTGAAAGGATATTTCCTTCGTTTTTATGTGCTATTCATAATGTGATAGCTATAGATATGACATATGAGTTTAATCTGCATTATTATTATTATTATTTTCTTCATCACTTTTTTTTTTTTTGAGACAAGGTCTGCCTCTTTCACCCAGGCTAGAGTGCAGTGGCATCATCATAGCTCACTGCAACCTCAAACTCCTGGGCTCAAACAATACTCCTGCCCCAGCCTCCCGAGTAGCTGGGACTACAGGTGTGCACCACCACACCTGGCTGATTTTTCTGTTTTTTTGTAGAAATGGGGTCTTGCTCTTGCTCAGGCTGGTCTTGAACTCCTGGCCTCAAGCAATCCTCCAGCCTCGGCCTCCCAAAGTACTAGGATTACAGAAGTGAACCACTCCACCCAGCCTTCTTTGTCACTTTTTAATTCTAGACAATAAGCAAAATAATGCACAATCCCTTATTTGTAGCATTTGCCTGTTTCTGTGGTACAAATACTGCCTGCACATGGCCATTGTCAAGCTACTAAACATGCCTGAATACAAAGTGGAGGAGAGATGTACAGTAGTAGCACACTATTACATAGTATTTCTACCATTCAGATATAATTGATGTAAATAACCCAAAAAACATAGATAACAGTAAAATAATAATAAAATAGTATGTTTTTTAACATCAGATGGGATGATGAGTTAGTTAATTTTTAATAAGTTATATTTAGTAACTGGATTTAACAACAGAATTCCTGAGGTTCTAGCACTCAGCACTTGCAGCCTGGAATGAGCCTTCTCCTGAACACCGTGGATGTCCTGGTCCCAGTCCTGGGGAGCTCCAGCCTAGTGGAGTCTATGAACAAATTCCTAGTGTACGGCCATATTGTTTTTTAAGCAGTATTAGGGAATAGAATTTCCCAGAGATTGGAAGGCAGATATTAGAAATAAAACCCAGTGAAAGGCACTTTGAAGAAACCCTGGAGAGATGTCTTTGAGACAGTGGAAATTGAAACAAAAGATGGGCATGCAGGAACTCTGTGTCAGGAAACAGAGCCTGAGTGCCGTCAGTCTGTCAGTCCAACGCTTCAGAAGAGATCTGTAAGGGAGAGGGCACTGGACTCAAAATCAGGGTGCTGGCGTTGCAGTCCCAGCACTGACACCAGCCGTGGCATCTTGGACAAGTCATTTAACATTCTAAGCTTCATTTTTGTGATCTCCAAAAGCAGAAAACTAGAGTATATCTGTGGTTCTTAACGAGAGGAAGTCAGAGTCTTCAGGGAGCTTGGTTAAAATATTTACCATACAAAACTGACCATTTTCTTTGACCTACAAAAATGGCAATTTCATAGTGTTCAAACTACTATGTGGGCCTGGACTATATCCCCATGAGGTTCTGGTTCAATAAATTTAAGACGTATTTTTTTCAAAGCTCCATGGGTGATTCTGATGTACCATCTATTTGAAAACTACTGGGCCTGATAATTTCTCAGCTTCTTTAAGCTCTGAAGGCCTGTTTGTTTGATTCCAATTTTCTATTTGCGCTGACTGCATGCTAGTGTGCTGCCACTAGGTGGTGGTAGTGTGCCACAGTCGCACAAAATGTGCACTCCCTGAGATGCATCATGGTGGCTCTCTGCTCAGGCCCACCATGTTTGTAATTGCACATCTCCATGCATTCAGCTTCCATAAAAAGCGAAGTTTTATGAAAGCCAAAGGAGTAATTCATAAGCTCATCTTTTAGAAATAATAAAATGGCAAAATTGTGTACTTAGTATCTTTCCCAGCTAACTCACAGCGTCAGCATTTTCTTAATACACATCTTCTCAATTCCACCCAAAACTCCATGCACACCCTGGCTTGGCTGCCTCTGCTCTCTGTATGGCCTCTGACTCCCCAGCCCCTGGGATTCGTGTCTCAGCTCACTTCACAGTCCTTTTTCGGGATTGTTCCGCAGTCAGAAAGATCCTACGTCTACACTTAGAAGCTACTCCCAGTACCTTTACGTAGGAGGGTTCCTACCATACTTTCTACTTTTCTTCTTGTTCTCTTCTAATCCTTCTGCCTCTTATGTGTTCTTTAACTCTTTTTTTTTTTTTTTGAGACAGAGTCTCACTCTGTTGCCCAGGCTAGAGTGCTGTTGCATCAGCCTAGCTCACAGCAACCTCAAACTCGTAGGCTCAAGTGATCCTCCTGCCTTAGCCTCCCGAGTAGCTGGGACTACAGGCATATATTTTTAGTTGTCCAGATAATTTCTTTCTATTTTTTTTTTGGTAGAGACGGGGTCTCACTCTTGCTCAGGCTGGTTTCGAACTCCTGAGCTCAAACGATCCGCCCGCCTGGGCCTCCCAGAGTGCTAGGATTACAGGCGTGAGCCACCACACCCGGCTCCCTGTTCTTTAATTCTTAAAATTTTATCAGTTTAATTTCCCAAACCCTTAAGCCTCTGAGAAACCCCAAGGAATGCTGAAAAGAAGAGATTTTTAAAAAAGAAGACAACGACCAAACCCTCATTCTTTCTGAAATGCAAAGTTCAGTGTTTGTCTGAGTCATGGAGGTTGTCCCTGTTTCTCCCTTCTCAGCTCTCACCTTATAATGCCACTTGACCCCTCTCATCTGATATTTGATAGCTCTCCTTGTGGGTGTGACTCTGTTGACTTAGTCCAAAAGAAAGATCTCTTTTCTGGTTCCTAGCGATGCCACTCCCAGAACTTTTTAGCAGGCATTTGTTCAGCTGACTCATTTGAGGCATAAATCGTGTTGCGAAGAATAAGGTGCGTCTGCTTGCTTGCTTGCTCCCCTCAAACCCTCAAAACTGAGACATCTGAGTAAGCGTAGCCCTCTTCCAAGTAGATAGCGTGGAAGCCAGATATTAGTTCCAGCCGCAGGCTGCTGCTCAGAACACATATGGAATGCCTTGCAATTTATGGCTTAATTACTCAGACATCTTGAATGATAGTGACTCTGTGCTCTTGCAGTAAGTTTTGCTATTTGTTTGTTTATTTTTTAAATGAGCCAAAGCAATTTGGAAATAAGTAAGGTGAAGCAAAGGGGGCATAATACTTCTGGTCGGAAATGAGGGAAAATTATGGGTAATCATGAGACTGATTTTCTTTTGTGACTTCTAACCCAAATCAAGATGCAGCTGCAAAAGAGAATTTTGTAAAATGTCTGGGCAGTGACAACCTGGGTCAGCTAAAGGGGCTCATGTGAAGGAAAACACTAATTTCAGAGTAGATCAGTCCCACTACTTTATTATGTATACCTTGTTTTTTCACACTGCCTAATTTAATGGAAGCCCTCTATGAGAACAACCAAGGAGGAATTCTTTTGGCACAAAAGAGAAGCAGAAAAACAAAAAAGGATAACAGTGTGAGTTCTGGAATTAAACTATGTGAGTTCATATCCTGGCTTTGCCCTGTGCTAGAAGTGGGACTCTGAGCAACTCACTGCACCTCCCTCAGCCTCAGTTTCTGCAGCCTTACAGCCAGGGAGGTGACAGTTCCTGCCCTGTATTGCCCTTGCCACCATTAAATGTCATAATCCACATAAAGCATGAAGTGCCTGGTACATAGTAAGTACTGTTCTAATGGTGCCAGGATTTGTTTTAACCAGGCACTGTAAGTCACACAGATACAGAAATGACTATCATGAAGGAAGAAGTTCATGATACAGCAGTCCCCCTTAACCTCGGGGGGTGCATTCCAAGGCCCCCAGTGGATGCCTGAAACCTCGGATAATACTGAACCCTATGCATGCTATGTTTCTTCCTCTATATACATGCCTATGATAAAGTTTATAATCTATAAATTAGTCACAGTACGAGATTAACAACAATAAGATAGAACAATTGTAACAATATAGTGTAATAAAAGTTATGTGAATGTGGTGTCTCTCTCTTTCTCAAAGTATCTTAATATTTATGGATCACAGTCGACCGCAGGTAACTGAAAGTTGGAAACCCCAGAGAAGGGGGAACGACTGTTCTGACAAACCCCTAGAAACAGGATCCCTGGCACGCCCTGCAGGGGACCACACGGGGAAGCACAAGGGTCGGTCAAGGGGGTGAGGGGAAAACATGGGCAAGAGCCTCTATCGTGGCTTGCACATGAAGGAACATGCAGGGCAGGGTGAGCGGGTTTAGGATTGACTGGTCTGAATGATTACAGAGGGCGCTGGGCATAGGGGCTGTCCCTAGTTGTCCAGTACCTGGTCCTGGGATGATTGGAGTAGGGGGATAGTGGCTGGAAGTTTAAGAGCCTGGTAAGGCTTGGTTAGGGTGTGGGCTCTGCTTGGTTGGTTTGCATATGAAAGGCATACTGTAGGCAGGGCGCTTGTCATCTGTAGGAATTAGCTAGCCCCAGAAGGGCAGTCTTCCCAGAGTCTGCAAGGCCCTAAGATACCAAAGCATCAAAAATATAGACTAGGCCGGGCGCGGTGGCTCACGCCTGTAATCCTAGCTCTCTGGGAGGCCGAGGCAGGCGGATTGTTTGAGCTCAGGAGTTCGAAACCAGCCTGAGCAAGACCGAGACCCCGTCTCTACTAAAAATAGAAAGAAATTAATCGGACAACTAAAAATATATAGAAAAAATTAGCCGGGCATGGTGGCACATGCCTGTAGTCCCAGCTACTCGGGAGGCTGAGGCAGCAGGATTGCTTGAGCCCAGGAGTTTGAGGTTGCTGTGAGCTAGGCTGACGCCACGGCACTCTAGCCTGGGCAAAAGAGAGACTCTGTCTCAAAAAAATATATATATAGAATGAAAAGACATGATTAATACAAGCACTCATTAAAATTGATAATTTATCTATCATCATCATCCTCATGCCCCCTCAGAGTTCCCTTGTAGCAGAGGAAACCGATGGTTCTTTGTGGCCTCGGTGCTAACAGTCTGGAACTTTATGCATGGTGGTTTGACGTTAAATTAATACGTGGAAACCAAAAAGTTGTATCCTTTTCATTAAGGACACAACCATTATTCAAGGGCTGTGCCTAGTTCCAGAGTTCAGACTTTCAAAAGAAGTAAAGATATTGGAGAGGACCCTGAGCAATACTAAAGGTGGGAGAGGCCCTAGTGAGAAAGGTGGCACAGTGTGATCGGGTCTGCAGAAGGCATATCTAGGAGATGGCTTGGCAGCCTTCAAGGACTGGTTCCATTTAAAGAAAGAAATGATCGTAAAACAAACCGTAACAGGCTTAATGTGAAACAAACAAATTCCAACTCTAACTAAAGAAACAGCAAATAAATTCCTGAGCCTGGGACCCGCGGTGAGGACAAACACTGAGTGGTGGGAGAGTCTTGAGAAAGAGATAAACACCTTTCTGCTTTGACAGAGATTATGTGTCTCAGAGGAAAACGAATACCTACAACGGCTGACCTCTTGGTATCGCTTTCTAAGGATTATCTGCCTCTGGGACCATTTATATTTTCTTGAATTCTCTCCATTAAATCCCAAAGAAAGCTTTGCTGCTCCTTACTTCCTTTTACAGGGGAAAAAACATACACACAAACAGTAAAAAAAAACACAGCTTTCGATATTTCGAGAAGAGAGAGATTGCTTCACAGAAGAGGCCAGACTTGATGTAGGATAGACTCGAAGTGCAACAGAAAGACAGACTGAGATGCTGGGCCCACAGCCCTGCCCTGGTGGAGGTTAGCAAGCAGCTTGGCAGAAAGCGAGAGGGGGTCAGGAGTCAGCGTCCTGCCCTGTCCCATCCCAGGTTAGTTTTCCAAAGTAAAGAACTGGGAACTGAGGTCATATACATCAACTTGGCCCACAAAGGCCCCCAGCTTCACAC
>NW_012151618.1:9066396-9108770 GCF_000956105.1 Propithecus coquereli | reverse complement strand
CTCTAGCCCGGGCAAAAGAGTAAGACTCTGTCTCAAAAAAAAAAAAAAAAAAGTTATTACTGCTTCAATGAGTAGGCTTACTTTTAATGATTTTGATACAACTGTCAAATTGGCCTCTAGAAAAATCTTTCAGTGAGAGAGTACCCTTATCAGTTTGCCTACCACACTGTGATTCTTCAGGATTTTACCTCCCCCGCTAGCCACCCATCCCCTTTGTTGGGGTCATCTGTCTTCGCCAGTAAAGCTTTGAGGACAATAATTCTCTTTTGTACCTTTCATGGCTCTGCTTCATAGAAATGACTCTAGTTACCTTATTTTTCTTCTGCATACCTCCCTACCTTGCAAAACCACTGAAAGATGAGTCAACAACAAAAAGATAACCAAAACCCCCTATGTGTTTGGAAATTAAGAAATATGCTGATGGGGTGCAATGGCTCACGTCTGTAATCCTAGCAGTTTGGGAGGCTGAGGCGGGAGGATTGTTGGAGGCCAGGAGTTCAAGACCAGCCTGAGCAACATAATGAGACCCCCCCCACCACCATCTCTACAAAAAATTTAAAAATTAGCTGGGCATGGTGGCATACACCTGTAGCTCTAGCTACTCAGAAGGCTGAGGCAGGGGGATCACTTGAGTCCAGGAGTCTGAGGTTGCAAAGTGAGACTGTGTCTCAAAAAAAGAAAAAAAGCTTCTAAATCACAGAAGGGTTAAAGAAAAAAATCTATTGAAAATTAGAACATGTTTTCAACTGAATGATAATGAAAATACTGCACAATATGTTCATAGTATGCTGCTAAACATAACTAAAAAGAAAACTTCAAGCTTTAAGGAAAGAATAAACACTGAAAATCAATGAGCTACGAATCCAGCTCAGGAAGGTAGCAAAAAACAACCAAAAATAAAATTCTTGAGGTCAGTAGCTCCTTCTGCATCTCTGTACACCCTCTTATTTCCAAAACAGTGCTTGACACATGAGAGGAACTTGATGAGCTTCAGATCGGATTTGTTAAATCTTTTTTTTTTTTTTTTTTTGAGACAGAGTCTCACTGCGTTGCCCCAGCTAGAGTGCCGTGGCGTCAGCCTAGCTCACAGCAACCTCAAACTCCTGGGCTCAAGCGATCCATCTGCCTCAGCCTCCCAAGTAGCTGGGACTACAGGCATGCGCCACCATGCTCAGCTAATTTTTTCTATATATTTTTAGTTGTCCAATTAATTTCTTTCTAATTTTAGTAGAGACAGGGTCTCGCTCTTGCTCAGGCCGGTTTCGGACTCCTGAGCTCAAACAATCCGCCCACCTCGGCCTCCCAGAGTGCTGGGATTGCAGGCGTGAGCCACCACGCCTGGCCTGGATTTGTTAAATCTTAAAGGCCATAATCTGAATACACGCTACTTCCAAACCGTCGGGGCTGAAGTAGCATTCCCAGTCTTATTGATCTGCCAGAATAATCCATCTAGGTGTCGTCTAGCTGCTTGGGACAGTAGATTCTGACTTGAGGGGTGAGAAATGCCTAAAGGGCCACGGATGTAAGTGGGCTCATAGAGATTACCACAGTGTACCATACCTCTGGACATTCCAGGGAAGTGTTTCGTGTTTATTTTACTGAAAATGCTTTGGAGATAAAGGTTAAAGGGAAGCCCCTCTGTGTCGTGCCATCAAGCATATTGCTTTTGCTCCAGAGGCCCCAGAGGCCAAGAACAGGAAACGGATCCTGCTCCTTTTTCATAGGCAACTGTCTACTGACGTTAAAGAAAGTTTTGCATGTGTAAGGGACAGAAGATTAGGCTCTGGGGATCGATTTTACTCAAGGAAAAAGAAGTGACTTTAATTTCATTAATGGTCTCCTGGATGATTCTGCTACAAGTTTAATTCTCCATTAAATATTAATGCCGCTCGGTGCTTAGTGTACTGCCTTTGATATCATACCGCTCAAACCGACACTAACCGGTTTTGCATTTTATAACTGAATCGCAGGGCTTTTTCAGGAGAAGTCAGCAAAGCAATGCCACCTACTCCTGTCCTCGTCAGAAGAACTGTTTGATTGATCGAACCAGCAGAAACCGCTGCCAACACTGTCGATTACAGAAATGCCTTGCCGTGGGGATGTCTCGAGATGGTGAGCTCTCACAGCTTGAGTCGTGCGGTAGCATGGGGTTGCGAAAGTGTCTTCTGAAGCCTGGACCCAGATCTGCCAAAATATGCCCTCGGCGCCACCTCCTCACTGTCCCCTTCAGGGCTCCTCTGGCAGCTTTGTGGCATTCTCAGCAGTTGCTTCCTCCCGGGCTCTGCTGGGGTCCGCTGACGGGCTGATGGGTGGGAGTGGTGTGGAGGAGAAGTGTCTCGTGGTCAGAACCCCTTCAGATGCTTGATGTTTCAGACATGACAGGTGGGTGGATTGATCAAAGGTAAGTGTCATCTGAGGGCCTTCATACATATACCTCCTATAGGCATTTTCCTCTGTAGGAAACGCAAGCCAGAACTGATTGTTACTTGCCTTACACTATTAAGTCCACTGGAGGCTGGGATGAAGTGGATTTTAGGCTAACTGGATATGGATATTTGGAATCACGTGCCAAAGTCAAATATTTGTACATTTGCAGAAGGTGTGAAAAGAGTGCAAAGCGTGGCTCTGCCATTCAATAAAAAAACATTTCAAGATCTTCCTAGAAAATGATCTTAAGTGCACTGAATAATCAACACCAGATTTCAAGACAGTTATGCTTACACGTGGAAACTGGGCAGGAAGTACAGCGGGTCCATTTTAAGGATTTTTCCAAATATACCAGCTGGCTCTCTTAAGAGATCCCTTTGAAGGAAAATGTCTCCTCCGGTGGAATTCCAGCCCGTGGAAAAATACTTGAGAACGCAGGGCAGGCTCTGCAAAAGCTTGCCTTCCCCGTAATCAGATGTCCTTAGCACCTGTGGACCCGCCCAGGCACGAGTGCACTTTTATTCCTACATATTCTAAGAGACCACCCTGTGCACCCCTGCAAAAGTGCATTTTTTCTCATTGGAAGATACAAATCACAGTACTTATATCATATTCTCAGAAATTCCTGTGGCATGCAACTCTGCAGATTTCAACATCCAGTGGTACTAAACTGGCAAAGTTAGGTGTATCTCTTACGAACTTGGAAGTTAAAAGCACAATGCACGGGGGCTTTTTATCAAAAGCGGGTCCTTTTATTTCACTCACAAGGTGATATGATTACTGTTGTTAACATTAAGGCAAAAGTTAAAACACAATTGCAGAGTCGCAGCAGAACGGGTGTCATCTATTGGTATTCATCCCTTTGGGTGTTCTGGAGTATTTTTTTCAAAAAAATTAAGTATCTTCAGTATGCCTTCTGGCAATTTTGCATATAAGAAATAGCACAAGTTTCGTAGTCTGGGAGGAAAGTTTGGGGCTTATAAAATTATGGGCCTGAAATTGAGAGCCCACATCAGCCTGATTGCTGTCTACCCAGCCCGACCCAGGTTTGTTATCTGAGTCATGAACACTGAAGATTGACCAGTATTCCAACTCACTTGTTTCCTCTGTGCAAAAGGACAATTTGTCCTCCTTGGCAGGAAGAGAATCCACCAGCTGGCCAGTATGGTGGCCTTGGTTCCCAATGTCACGTCCATCCATCCTGCCTCCCACCCCAGACTCACGTAACTGTGATGATAGTCAAACGGATGAACTCATCCACCCCATCAGGTATAAATGTCACCAGAATCAATCAGGAGAACTAAGTCCCTCCAGCAGAGGCTTCATCTGGATATGCAGAGTCTAGCTGAGAAATAAAGTTAGTGGGAGAATTCAGACCGGGAAATCATAGGATCTGGGGATTTTTTAAAAAATTATCTGGGTGTTTCGGAAGGAATCATTTGAGATTCTGAGTGGACTGTAAAATTACTACAGTCATTATTCACTTTAATGTGGGGACAACTCCCAAGGAGAAGTGTTGGAAACACAGATCCATCCAACAGGGATCTTACACCACCTTTGCTCTTCCCAAATCCTGACACTGTCTTCGCTTGAGGCTAAATGAGAACAGCAGAAAGTACCATCTAAATATGGGCCCAAGGGTTTCATGGGGGCTGCTGTGACCCATGGGTGGAGCAAGGGGCTTCCCAAGTCACATAGATTCAGATATAATTCAGGGAATTACAAAGGCCTTGTCCAGTCTGTTCAGGCCTCGAAATGAAGGCCCAGATGTGGCTGTTTGATCGAGGAGAACCTCATTCAAGTGTACAGAAGAGTGAACTGAACGAAAGTTGAGGTTTGACTGTTTATGCCCGAGGAGCCCTGTGAGTCTTTGCAGCCTGGCGCCTGGGCGGAGCACTGGAGAGACGCGGGCGGTCTGGGCCAGCAGCACAGGTGGAGAGTGAGCACGTATGTGAAGTTACATGTCGCTGGTACCCAGGGAGCCCAGGGGATGTGACAGTGGGAAAGCAGAGGTGGTATCTCTCCAGGACTCTCCTCTGTTTCTGGGACGTTAGTTTCTCTGGGATGTATGTTTTGCTGGTGGGGGGCGGCGGGTGGAGCAAGTCTGTGTGAGGTGGGGCTGTCCTTACCTCTGGATAACTTTATTTTGCGGTCCCGTGGTTTTGGATTGAGATTGTCTGAGACTTCAAAGGAAACCGTAAAGCACACGGGGGAGGATAATGAAGAAAAGCACGTTGTATATGGTGTGGTTTGGCTTTTTTCTTCCAGCTGTAAAATTTGGCCGAATGTCAAAAAAGCAAAGAGACAGCTTGTATGCAGAAGTGCAGAAGCACCGGATGCAGCAGCAGCAGCGCGACCACCAACAGCAGCCCGGAGAGGCCGAGCCGCTGACGCCCACCTACAACATCTCGGCCAACGGGCTGACGGAACTCCACGATGACCTCAGCAACTACATCGACGGGCACACTCCCGAGGGGAGCAAGGCAGACTCTGCTGTCAGCAGCTTCTACCTGGACATACAGCCTTCCCCAGACCAGTCAGGTCTTGATATCAATGGAATCAAACCAGAACCAATATGTGACTACACACCAGCATCCGGCTTCTTTCCCTACTGTTCCTTCACCAACGGAGAGACTTCCCCAACTGTGTCCATGGCAGAATTAGGTAATGGCATGCATGCTTCTACTGGGATGCTCCACTCGGGCCCTTTGAAGTAATAGGGGTGTGGTTGACTTTCCTCTAATGAGTTATGTTATTAAAATGACCAAATTCACCTTTACCCCCCATGTGGGCCACTTCATACTCCAACTTTCCCCCTTGCTTTTGACTGTCTGCTGTTTCCCATGGTACATGCAATAAATGCATTGACCTCTCAGCATCAGAATGGGACAAAATAATCATAAGCAGTCTTTAAATTTTGCAGAAAACTGTCAGCTCAGGAAACGATCACATTAACTTCATTAGTTATTTAGTTATATTCTGGGTATCGCTTTATACCTAAGGTAAGAAAAAACAGCAGTCCACAAACTGAACCTGGCCCATAGACATATTTTTTTAGCCAGTGCAGAGTTTTAAAATTTTTTAATCTATTGCTAATATTTAAACTTGGACAGTTATATCAGCTTTTTGGGGGGCAGGGGGGAATGATCTATTTACATTGGGCCAGTACTTGTGACTGTCAGCAGCCAACAGGCACTAGGCAGGGGCTAGCTAACACCTTTTGATGGGCCCACCCCACTTCTCCCATTTATATCACCTGCACAGCCCCTATAGGTATCTAAGTTTTTCAATCCTAATATATACTGTAAATGTTAAGCAGAAATTAGCTTCTTTACGTGCCAAAATGTGTTGATGATGGACATTGCTGACAAAATTGATGTATTTCATAAAAGGCTCACCATGCCAAAAAAAAAATTGTCATTTTCTTATTGCTGGGACATTGCTGCTTCTTGGGAGATGTGACCTAGAAATGTTGATAACACAGACAATGGAAAACTTTCCATTTCAAGGAAGTTGTGTTAACATCCTCTGCTATTTTTAATCGATTTTTAAGTACAGCACTATTATTAGAGAAACTTTGATAAGAACCTTTATAGTTTTAGAATTTGATCTGTTCTTCCTGGTGATTCCTCGCACAAGGTTATAATCCTTTGGGATATTTCAATTAGTTGCTGTGGAGCTGACTAAGTTAATACGAGGAGAGAATGAAGACTTCAGATGGCAAAGAACCAGCAGGTTCTGACTTGAGCACAGAAATCCTCAGTTCACAGAAATAATGGCTGTGTTCTTTAGACGCTTTCTCCACCTCTGTACCCCATCAAACATCTTTTAAGTGAAAATTTATATTTCCAGTAAAATCTTTCTCCAAATAGAACAAATTGAATGTTCTTTACGGTTTTTACACAAGCATCTCTTTATGGGTCTAAATTTAAATCCTCAAGAGCAGGGACATTTTAAGCCTGGTCTTTAACCACTGAACAGCATTAAAGGTGGATTGCAGCTCTTTTGATTAACAGAGAAACCTCTGAACTAGAAGCCAAGCTGAGCAGAGGTAGGTTTGATTTTTTTTTTTTTTCTTGAACTAGAACAAAACCCTTCCATTTTTGTCATGAAATCTTGGTTTGCTGAGCCTTAAGCAGAACTGTAATGAAAGTAAAATTTTCAGATATGAATAAGGATTTGATTGAAAGCTGACATGATGCCATGAAAAATGACCTGACTCACTTTAGGCTTGCTTCCACCGAACCGTTAACACTAGTGAATCTCTCCCGTCTGCTTGTCAAACGTTCAATCTGAAATAAACCCACAGGCCCCAGGCAAAGTGTTGCCCTTGAACGTGGCACTTTGGCTAAAAGTGCGCTGATACCCAAGTGGGGCCGGAATGGCCAAGCCGAGTCCCTGAGGCTCCCAGATAAGTCAGCTTCCTCTTCCTTGGTGGGCACTTCCCAGTGACGTCTGGGAGCCCTGGGCCCTCGTATTTTCTCTATGTTCTTTTAAATTACAGATTCTTCACACGTGTTGTGGCGTTTTTCCAGCATGAATTGAGTGAATTCATTACTAGGAATAGTCTCAAATCCAAAACTAAACCAGAACTTATCTGGAAAGGACATAATTGGGCTCTAATGTTCTACCCCATTTACATGTATATTGTAGTTCGGAGAGCCGAGAGTACCATAAAAGTGGCCCTCACGTCTTGCTGCTCTTTCAAAGCTACTAAAGTTCCCCGATATTTTCTCTGGGGCTTTAGTTCTGCTATCTCTTTAACTAAGACTCTTGACTTCATTGGAGGCTAAACATCATCATCAGATTTTAAACAAATGAAACCAGTTGTACAATAGGGAAGTAAAATTATACATTAACATATCCTAAGTCCAGGTCTATCTTTCAATAATAGTATCTATTACTTTTAGTGGAAAATGTGTCTTCTTCATCTTTGGCTAGGACCAAATTTTGCCCTTGGTGTGCAATTAGTACCTGAATTATCCATTCTAGATAAACAACTTAGGTTCATCTTTATTTTAAAAAAAAAAGTGCTAATTGTGTTTATTACTACAATGGATAACTAAAGCTTCGTGCAGGAGCGATGACTGATATGTTGGGCAAAGCATGAGACAAGAAGTCAGCTTACATGGATTGTTGTCCTAGCCTTGCCGTAAGTTGCTCGAGAATTAGTCGCATAACCCCTGCAAGCTGCAGTTTCCCGACCCACAGAATATAAAGGTTGAGAGCACAGCCCTGGGGCCACATTGTTTGTGTTTGAATCATAGCTCCGCCACTTGCCAGCTGTGACACCTTGAAGAAGTCACTTAACCTTACTGTGGCTCAGTCTCCTCATGTGTAATATGGAGATAATTCTAGTACCTTCCTTCTGGAGTTGTATGAATTAAGCGAGAAAAAAAAAATATATATATATATATTCAGAATAGATATAAATTATATGGGTCTGGCACACAGTAAATGTTATATAAGCGTTAACTATTATCATCATTATTGTTATATTTTGTAAAATAAGGAGAGTTCGGACCAGATGATGTCTAACGTTCCTTCCCCCTATAAAAATTTGCAACTAACTCAGAAGCCAGGATTTTCCATGTGCAGTATCTAGACTTTGGCTGTACTGATGAAGCAGTCATGCGAGAGGAGGTAAACTGACCTGCCCAGCCCCAAAGTGAGATAGACATCTGCTGAGCTCAGACCAGAAACCAGGTCTCCGAAACTCCCAGTTGCAAGGTGTTTCACTATTCCAGGCTGTTTCTCTGAGAGACCACACTAAATTCTCAACTTTTATTCAGTCTAACCCTGTTCTTTGCTGAAAATGGAGATTTAAAAATAGCAAAGTGTCTAAAATCTTACACTTGCCAAATCCACAGTGAGCTGGAATCAAAGGCAGCTGGCGAGCAGTTGGTGCGAATGCAGCCACTGCCCTCTGCTGGTGTGTCGTATACACTGCAGGGCTCGCCGTCTCCCTTCCCATTGGCTGTTCTAAATAGGGGGCTAAGTGGCAACATTTTTTAGAACAAAGTGAAACAAGATGCGCACCATCTTATTAATTGGAAAAGAAGCATAACCTGGAAGAAAATGGTATAAGCCTCTCCCCATTGTTCACCCCCCAAGATTTCCCCTGCTTCCCTGGAACACTCTTCATTTTCGTCATTTTTTTTCATATCTGCAGAAATCGGTTTACATTCTAGAAACTGTCTTACATGGTGAGTGCTCTTTCTGTAGGAGATGGTTCACTACCTTGCTTACACATTTCTATTCTAGTTTATGAATCCGCATCACTTTTTGTCTTTACTCTCCGTTTTGCAAGCATCATTGATTCTAAGACATAATCTGCTGGCTTCTCCCTCTTTTTCTCGGTTTCTCCCTGTCTCTTTTTTTCTTTTTTTCTTTTACGCTTTTTCTTTTATTTGTGTTTTATTTTCTACGTTATTTATTTTTGCTGTTTTGGTGTCTGTGTTTTGCCAAGTAGGGCCGTTAGGGTTTATTGCGTTTCAACATCTCTAAGGAGATTCTGGTTTCGAGCTCCATTTAAGTGAACCTGCGCTTTCTTCACAGGAACAAGTCTGCTTCTGTTTGAAGAAAGCAGTAACAAATTTTGTACAAATGGACACGCTTGCTAGTGTTGCCAAGTTTGCATTCAGCACCCTTCTTTTAAATGCCTTGACTATTACATATTCAAGACCCTGAAAGGGGGATTATTTTTTGGTATGGTTTCACATTCACAGAATCTTGTCGATTCTTTTTAAAAAAAACTTCTTCAATCATCCTTCCCTTCCATACCCATTACTGCCGACCTGCTCCAAGCTCTTAGTCCCTCCTGTCTAGACTCTAGCAGCTTTCTACTTGGTCCTCCTGCCCAAGCCTCTCTGTGCTCCAATCCACCACGCACGAAAGTGCTTGCCCTGTTTCCCCAGATACAATTTTCAGTATGTCACCTTTCCCTTGATAATCCTGCTGATTTTTTTTTTGTGTGTGTGTCACATTAAGTCCAAATTCAATCCTAACATTCAAGCTCAGGACTTGAACTCTTAACCTACCTATATTTCTATTTTGACAATATTACTTTATCACGAAGACCTGTCCCCTATAAATGCCATATTGCTTCCTTCATGCACCATCACTCCTATATGGAGCTGGCCCACCTCCTGACACCACTGGCCTCTGCCTGCCAATCCTACTCATCCTTCAGGGTCCAGTGCAGATGTTCCCCTGCCAAGAACCATCCCTTGCTTCCACTAAGCCAACACGAATCTGTCCCTTTTCTGACAACAGCTATTATTTTTTTTCTTTCTCTTCTGATATGATTCAACTTTATACTTTTCATCTAATGTCTTGAATTGTCCTTTCAGTATGTCCATACATGTTCACCAGATTATAAATTCCTAGAAAAAATTCTTTGGCATCTATTTCTTTAATATCTTCAAACGCCCTATACACAAGTATAATAATAATTAATGTTTTTATGGTGCATGCAATGTAATCCTCCCTGTTTAAGTGCTCAACTCATTTAATTCTCACAGCAGCCCCATGAAATAGGTACTTTTTCCCTCATATTGAATATGAGGAAACCAAAGCACAGAGAGGTTAAGTAACATACCCCGCATCACACAGCCAGTAGGTTGCATAGCCTAGATACAGACCCAAACAGTCTAGCTCAAGTCTATCTCTTAACAACTACACTATACAAAGTCACGTGGTTGGCCTTCAGTAATGCTTGTTCTGCAATTTGCAGGAAAAAAAAAAAGAAATGCGTAGCTGTCATCATGAAAGAATATCATTTCCCAGTTTTTCAAGAATAAGAATAATCTTCCCCAGGTCAATGTATGTGGCAGATATGTCTTCATAAAAATGCCAGGAAGAAACCATGTCAATCATTTCCCATACCTATCTAGGTCATTCATTCCGAGATATTGGTATAAAGGCACAGAACAAGGTCAAGGTCGGGAGGGTCTTTAAAGTCATCAAGCCTTATTTTCAAATGTTGGCTTTGCAAAGCCCCTGTCCTCCAGCCTCATGTTCCCAGTACAGAAGAGTTCCAAATTGCTTGTTTAAATGCATAAAGATAATCAAAAGCAGTTCAACACATTGCTTTATACTTGTTAATTTTTAAAGCAAATATTAAACCACTGATTATCCAAAGAAGAACTTGGCTTTTCATGTTTGTAATCTCCTGTTTTCTCCTTAGAACACCTTGCACAGAATATATCTAAATCACATCTGGAAACCTGCCAATACTTGAGAGAAGAGCTCCAGCAGATAACGTGGCAGACCTTTCTGCAGGAAGAGATTGAGAACTATCAAAACAAGGTATAATCTGAGGAATTTTTCCTAGGATTGAGGCAACCTTGGGACCGGTATGGGTACAGGAGATTTGGTCAAGAGTTCAAACAGACCAAAGAATGAGTGTCTTTCATCTGATATCAGATTTCTTTCTGATTTAAAAATATTTCTTCCAGAGCTGCTCATGTACTTGAAGTTTTGCCATTTTGCTGAGATGCCAGCATGTGAAATTTCAGCAATAACAAACAGTTTTTATTGTGCTTTATAAGTGTACACATATCTCTTTCCGTTTGTCAACAGGGGACTAGATTAAGCAGATTCCAAAAGCTTAAATGAGTTGAGATTTGTCCTGATATCACAATGGAAGGTTTTAAGGTCTGGAAGTTGATGTAAAATAATCTCAGCCTGATGTTTCCAGAGGTTAACAAGAAGGCGTTTAGAGAGTGTGTATAAAAAAAGTTTGAAAGCTATGCTCATAACTCCAATCTGAACGTAGCAATAGGAGGCTAACAAATAGTACTGCTGCTTACCTTTCTTTATAAAACACTCTGATCAACAAGATTCTCTAGGCTAATCCTCCCCTTCATTTTACATATGAGGAAACTAACATCCCTTGGCATATGGCTGGAGGGTGAAACAGCAGGACCAGACCATGACTCCTGGCTCCTAAGTCAGTGTTTCTTCCACCCCGTCATATTGGTGGAATCAGTCTTAAACTAAGATTGGGGAAATAAGTGAATAACACAACAGATCCAGGTCACTCTGTGACTGAATGGAGAGTGAGTATGTAAAAGGAATTTAACATGACAAGTTGGGGAACAGCAACACATCAGCAGCCAAAGGTACAAAGGAGAAGCAAGGAAACAGTAAGAAGCAGCAAGGCACGTGAAATGGGACTTCAGACTCGGAGATGCTTGGATTTGAATCCTAGCTCCTATACTTACTAGCTGTGAAACCTCTGTGAGCTTTAGTGTCCATTTCTGGAAAATAGAAAAATATGCGTATGAAAATGAATCAAGACAAGGATATCATGAAGCACCTAGCTTATAATAGGTGCACAACAAATTGAATCCATTCTCCTTTTCTTCCCTTCCCCAAGTAAAGTCGTGTTAAATTTCCCGAGGCAAAATAATTGCTTATAAGAAGACCTCACTCTGCTATTCTCTGTGGCCCAGGGGTAACACAGCGCCATGCTTTGCTTTCATGACTCTTCTTTTAAGCTCCTGCTACATAGCATAACATCTTCCTGGAGTATGTTAATGTGTTTCCCTCTTTAACAGCAGCGGGAGGTGATGTGGCAATTGTGTGCCATCAAAATTACAGAAGCTATACAGTATGTGGTGGAGTTTGCCAAACGCATTGATGGATTTATGGAACTGTGTCAAAACGATCAAATTGTGCTTCTAAAAGCAGGTATGTGCTTTGCAAGTGAATTTTGAGATCTCTCCCTAACCTGCTTTCACCTGCTTATTAAAGAAATGCTTGGTAAGGAAGCTGTCGGGAATAGTTTTTCTCCAATGATAATAGCTCAGGTTTTTCTTCACAGAAACTGAGTTCTTTTTAAAAGGTTTTGAGCCATGTTCAGAAAATATTCCCTCCCATTTTGCTTCTCCTCTGGGTGAAAAAGATTAATTTGAAGGACAGCAGCATTCCCAAATTTTACTATCACTTGTGTTTTGTTGCTACACTCCAGGTCCTCTGGAGTTTATAATTTGTTAGGAAGAATTCCTGTTTTTGATCATTTTAATAAGTATGAATCAATGTTTTCCTAGCAACTTTGAGAGTCTATGTTGCAAGGTAGAAGAGTGCCAAGGAAGTAATTTGTAAATCAATCCTTGCTTCAGTTAAACAGGCCTTAGCCTCAGCACAATAGTCTTTAATTATGGGAGAAAACTCTACCCTTTTGGATAGACAGCTTATGCACTGAGAACCCACTAGCCAAATTGCACACAGCACCCATTATTCTGTTTCTTAAGGGGTCTCCACCTTCGCACCTTAGAAGTAAACTCACCGACATCAAATGACCCCAACCATTTCTGCCTCTGCTTAGGTTCTCTAGAGGTGGTGTTCATCAGAATGTGCCGTGCCTTTGACTCTCAGAACAACACCGTGTACTTTGATGGGAAGTATGCTAGCCCAGATGTCTTCAAATCCTTAGGTAAGGAAATATCAAGGTGTCTTGTCTTTAAATCAGGGATATAGGAGAAGATGTGGGTTGGGTGAAAGCTCTGATTGGAAACTGGTTATTTGTAAACAAAAATTAAAGGATTTTATACCTACTTTACTTTGTAATTAGTCACTACAAAAAAAGTCACATAGCTCAAAAGCTTTTTGTCTATATCACATGTAATGATCTAGAGTTTCATTTTATCTAGTTGGTAATCACAGGGATTTATATTACTTATCCTTCTAGTTCCCTTCCAGATTTTAAAAAACCAGATTTTCGGGGGGTATATTATTCAGATAACTTAGAGGATGTGACTTCACACATAAAATCAAGCAAAGACCAAAAAGTCTGTCCTCCCAAACCCCTGAAACAACCACCATTAATAAGAATGAAATGTAGATATCAAAGAAATAAAAGTATAGCCAAGTGAATCTATGACATAATTTATAAATAATTTTGGATTTCTGTAATTTAAATAAAGTGTAATGTAGTCATTGAGAAGAATGGAAAGATACCCAAGATATGTTGTTAAGTGATTTTTTAACAAGTTACATGACAGAAGGTATGTACAATTAAGTGTAGTATAGGCCATTGCCATTTAAATGTATGAGGGCTATCGGAAAGTATCAGCCGTTGTTAATATAACGAGAACATCTTGCATGGCTGGATACTTTCCGGACAGCCCTGAATGTATGAAAGAATAGACACCAAATTTAACCAGTCTTTTAGGGACTGGATTATTATTCTAAGGGACTTTCACATTCTTTGTTTTCAGTTTGGTAAACAGTTGTAATAGTTTTATCACCAGAATGTGTCATTTATTTAACATTTTAAAGGATGTTTTAGATGAAATAGAATTGAAAACACCAATGAGTGAATTTACCAGGTCAGTTAGAATGTAGCTGTTAGACTCTACTGGTTAACAGTGTGGGCGCTGAAGTAAGGCAGCATGGTTTACATCTCAGGCTGTACTTGCCACCTGTGTGACTATCAAGTCTCATTTTCCTCACCTCTAAAATGGGGATGATGATGATAATACTACTACTAATAATACCTCCTTCATAGGGCTATTGCAAAATAGGAGGAAGCGTAAAGAAATCTCTTAGAGCAATACTTGACATAGTAATCACAACAAAAGTTCACTCATTATTTTTATTTTTTTGAGTATTCGGAGCATATTTACTTATTATATTACACAGTCACCAATACAGCTTCAATAAAAAAAAACAAATGAGAGTTTTACTGTTAAAGTGAACATTACTGTTTATGATGAAGAGACAGTCATCTTTTGACTTTAACGTTTTATCTTGTTAACATCTGTTTTTCCTTTCTATCCACTCTATCATAATAAAGCTTTTACTGGAAAGGGGGGAAAAAATTAACAACAATAAAGAATCCCTGCTTTTTTTTTTTTTTTTTTTTGGTTACATGGATGGCTTTTATAATGCTTGAGTCATGGTTACAAGTGTGCCCATCACCCAGACAGTGTTCATTGTACCCGTTAGGTAGGTTTTTGCCCATCCCGTCCTTCTCCCTCCCCCCTGCTTGTTTTCTGCTGGGTTTTACTTCCCTCTATGCACATGTGTGCTCATCGGTTAGTTCCAATTTAATAGTGAGTGCATGTGGTATTTGTTTTTCCATTCTTTAGACACTTCACTTAAGATAATGGTCTCCAGTTCCATCCGGATTGTTGCAAAAAGGCATTAAGCCATCCTTCTTCCTGGCTGAGTAGTACTCCATAGTATACATGTACCACATTTTGTTAATCCACTCATGAATTGATGGGCATTTGGGTTGATTCCTCATCTTTGCAATTGTGAATTGTGTTGCAATAAACATTAGAGTGCAAGTGTCTTTTTGATAAAATGACTTCTTTTCCTTTGGGTAAATACCCAGTAGTGGGATTGCTGGATCAAATGGTAGGTCAACTTTTAGTTCTTTGAGGAATCTCCATACTGTTTTCCATAGGGGTTGTACTAGTTTACAGTCCCACCAGCAGTGTATAAGTATTCCTTTCTCTCTGCATCCATGCCAGCATCTATTATTTTTGGACTTTTTAATAAAAGCCATTCTGGGATAAGGTGATACCTCATTGTGGTTTTCATTTGCATTTCCCTGATGCTTAGTGACATTGAGCATTTTTTCATATGTTTATTGGCCATTTGTCTATCTTTTTTTGAGAAGCTTCTGTTCGTGTCTTTTGTCTGCTTTTTAATGGCATTGTTTAATTTTTTTTCTTGCTGATTTGCTTGAGTTCTTTGTAGATTCTTGTTCTTAGTCCTTTCTTGGATGTATAGCTTGAGAATATTTTCTCCCATTCTGTAGGCTGTCTGTTTGCTCTATTAATTATTTCCTTGGCTGTGCAGAAGCTTTTTAATTTAATCAAGTCCCATTTATTTATTTTTGTTGTTGCTGTGATTGCCATTGAGGTCTTCTTCATAAATTGTTTGCATAGGCTGATATCTAAAAGAGTTTTTCCAACATTTTCTTCTAGAGTTCTTATGGTTTTATGCCTTACATTTAAGTCCTTTATCCATCTTGAATTAATTTTGGTGAGTGATGAGGGATATTGATCTTATTTCATTCTTCTGCACATTCTCATTATTATTAAATGATGATGATGGTGGTGGTGATGGTGGTAGCTAAACAGATTTTTCTTTCAAGATTTCAAACTATCAAACTATATGTTATTACTTTTCCCTCTGGATCTGCAACCACTAGATCTTTTACTTTCTCCCATACTTTTCTCCTAAGATAATAACCAAATCCTAAACTGTCTTTATTTTAATTTTGGCAGGTTGTGAAGACTTTATTAGCTTTGTGTTTGAATTTGGAAAGAGTTTATGTTCTATGCACCTGACTGAAGATGAAATTGCATTGTTTTCTGCATTTGTACTAATGTCAGCAGGTAAGCTAATCAAATAAAAAAATAGTTTAAAAATTATCCAAGATAAAGAATTTGTACAAGGTGCATAACTTTTAATGGCTATAAAATATTTGGGAGCTACCAAGAGAGGTTGCTACCTTATTAAATCTAATTTTAAGTTTTCCAGATATCACCCTCTCCTCTAGCCCCTGAACACATGTTCTTTTAAAAATACCTCATGCCTTTCAAATAATCTTAAGAAGTGAGAACTAAATAAAACCCAGTCCAGAATTAACTCCTGATAACAAGAGAAATGCTATGGTAGAATAGAGTTACTCTTCTTAACACCAGTCTCTAAGATAATATGGTTTTTAAGACATATTACTCTTTATTAAAATCCCTTTGGATGTCATCCACTAGTTTATCTGAATTTAATCTGTATTTTCAACCAGTACTGCCTCTTGGGGATAATCACTTCTGCAAAGTTACTGTCTTCTATTCAGAATTCCTACACATAAAGACTTTATCCTAAATTAAACTTTAGGTCATTTAAAATTCTACTGACAATTTTAGTTGCCCTGGATTATAAGGCAATCTTCATATTTTCCAAAAAGGCTAGCAGGATTGATAATGAATATTTCATTCAGAAGTATAATTACTAGAAAGGCTTGGGGGCTTTATTTGCACTCCTACAAGTAAGGCCTTATATTTAAATATCTATCCTTTGGAAGGGGAGGTGCCTCTCTTCCTTTAATTATCAGTAAAAATGGAAAGGTTTAACACCCTGTTTCATAACTGTTATAGATCACTTTTCCACTCCCTTAAGAGCACACTTTGAAAGAGGAGTGAAACTGGCCTATGAATCTCTAAATATGCATTGTGGTATGACAGTCTGTACCTAAGGATCAGAGAAATGGGGTGTTCTGACACCACGGGGGAGGAATACTAAGGAATATAATTTTTCATGTATAGATCGCTCATGGCTGCAGGAAAAGGTAAAAATTGAAAAACTGCAACAGAAAATTCAGCTAGCTCTTCAACACGTCCTACAGAAGAATCACCGAGAAGACGGAATACTAACAAAGGTGAGAGCCAAAGGCTTCCGGTTGGCATGGCCTGAATTTCCCCTTGGCGCAGACCATGCTGCCAACTGCCCTTGTAAGTCATATGACCAAGTCCCCAAAGTATCAGTGAGCAACGGGCTACTAAAAAGGAAGAAATCTCCATTTCAAAAAATTCTGTTGGGCCAAAACTCACTATTCAGGTTAAATTCTATTTATTATCACTGATCAAAAAGTGTCCTGCAATTTGTAGGAAAAAAAGTTTTTAAGCATTAATACATTCTGGAACTCCTCCTCCTGTTCCATCAAAGTTGGGCATAAAGCAGAGTTAATGTTCTGCATTGATATAAATTAGAAAAAGAATCTTTCAATGTAGAAGAAGGAGGTCATAAAGGACTAAAAGAGTTAATCAGGATAGCCATACAGTCTAATAATAGTTCTATTTCCATTAATCATTAGTCATCAAAAGTAAATGACTGTTCTATTTTCTTCATCTGTCTCCCGTTACTACCATATGTTCAAGGAACAAGGATTCATTTTTGCTAATTATTATCTTTCACAATAATAATATAATTAGGATATCAATTTAAAATGTTAGTGTCCTTAGTGCCAGTGCTAGTAGTATGTATTTGGTCTGAGAAAAACCAGTCCTAAATTATTTTATGTGTTTTATTGTGTGAGATGATTTGAGAGGTTTTGTTTTTGTTTTCCTGTTTGTTTGTTTTCTTTTCTCCTTATAACTAGGTTAGATCAGAAAGTGAAAGTTGGAGGTTAATTGCTGTTTTATTTTTTTATTTTGTACCTGTTAAATGAGCAAATGGGGCAGGACTGGGAATTGGAAGGGGGAAGAACTTTCAGGAGCTTTGTTCGCTTCTCCCTCTTCTTGCCCAAACGCAAGGGTGACATTAGGTTCTTTTATCATAGAGAGCGCCTAACACGTAGACAAGATCTGGTGAAAAAGTTTCCTAGGATTATTCTGGGTTGAAATAATAAGCATTTTGCCTTTGCATAGTGCATTAGAGTCTAAAAGCATGTTTGCAAATTGTATTATTACCCTCAGCGGGTAAATGCTCAATGCTGGGACTTCCATTCAGACCTTCCGACTCTCAGACCCACAATCACTTTGTTATAGGCAAAACTTTATTGAGAAAAAGCTTGTTGCATTGGAGTTGACTAGTGCTAGTTCTGCATAAAATGTGTTCTACGCAGTTGTGGTGCCCTCACTCTCCACGACGGCCCCCTGGCCTACTTCCCCATCACCAGACGGTGGCAGAGGCCAGGGTTCCAGGGCATAGAGCAGAAAGCATCTTGAAATAGGAGGAGGAATCCAGAGCCGTAGGTTCTCGTCCTGGCTCTGCCACTGACGAGCTGTGCCAACTTTTGCTTAGGAACGTATTTTTAAATATTAAACTGTTCATCTTCAAAATCATATTTAACGTGTACCTGGCATTCTCGGCTATGACTATATCATCTTTTACTTTTACCAATCCTCTATTAACTGGATGCTTATGTTGCTTCAAGTGTGTTTCACCATTACAAACAGTGTTGTAAAGACCATCCCGATTCCCTGATCTTCGATTCTCATGCCTGTTTTCTCCTGACATGTCCTTTCTTCCACTTACAGTTGATATGCAAGGTCTCTACATTAAGAGCCTTATGTGGACGACATACAGAAAAGCTAATGGCATTTAAAGCAATATATCCAGACATTGTGCGACTTCATTTTCCTCCATTATACAAGGAGTTGTTCACTTCAGAATTCGAGCCAGCAATGCAAATTGATGGGTAAATGTATCACCTAAGCACTTCTAGAATGTCTGAAGTACAAACCTGAAAAACAAACAAAAAAATTAATCGAGACACTTTATATGGCCCTGCACAGACCTGGAGCGCCACACACTGCACATCTTTTGGTGATCGGGGTCAGGCAAAGGAGGGGAAACAATGAAAACAAATAAAAGTTGAACTTGTTTTTCTCATGCATATGATTTCCATTATGCCTACAGATATGGACCCTTTTTCTGTCTCAACTTCTCGATCTTTTGGCCTCTGTTTACAACAGAAGGAGGGTACTAAAGTCAGAGGATTTCCTTTTCTTATAGCTCACTGCCCACAGACTTTCTCCAGAGTCACCAATCTGTCAGTAACAACAGAGAGTCCAGCAATAATCGGTGACTGGTGTGCATAGCGGAGGTGGCGGCATTACTTTGCACAACTTGCTCTTTGTCTCATGAAGGAAGTTTTTATTTTTTCACCGATTATTGCCAGTCAGCAGGATGGCACGAAAAGGGTCCATAGCAGTAGCAACAATAGCATTATAATATATTACAGGGTAAATGGGCATGAAGACTATATATAGCTAAAAGAGATATTGTTTATATATTGTTTTAATTAATATAAAATGTAGTTACTGGTGTAGCTTTTCCTGTTGAATTGATAAGGCACTTTCATTTTGCACCTTTTTCTTTAAATTAAATGCTAGCGTGTTCACTGTCGTGTCGCATGTGCACCAGAAACACAAGTTTAACTGAGAAGGCTTGGAAGGTACGTCGGGAGGTATTTATGCTGCTGTTTACAAAATTACTTTTAAAAGACTGGCTGGTCATATCTAGAAATCACCATGTTGGATTTTTGTTTTTACACGTGAACTTGGAATTAGAAACGGAACTCTCCCTAAATTAGACTTTGCTTTTTGACAAGTTTAAGGATAGATGTGTTTATGCTTCATACAAAGTTGAATGATTGATTGGTGCTGTGGTCTTATACCATCATGCACATTTTTACAAAAAAAAAAGCTTTTTAAAATGTCACTTCATAGAGGCGGGAATGGGAGGCTCATTTTACACAATTCAGTAGTTATATGGACTCAGTCTCAACTTGGAATTTTTATGCTTTGAGAACAAATCCGTAACCAGAATATATATTGGAATCTAGCTTTTATTAGAAGAAGGACCCAAAGATTATATCTGAAGCAAATGCACACTCTCCATATGAGGACACGAAGCATTTATTTGTGAATGTTTATGTTCTTGGTATAATCTAGGAACCCGAAAAGTTTATCTCAGAATGAACTAATTCTAGATTCATTGTCTATAGATGTTATAATTCTAGAATATTGCCCTCTATATTTGATAGACAATGGATAGGAAGGTGAGGGAGGCATACGATGTTGAACCAGTTTCTCTTATTTAAATATTAAATACTTTAAGCCTTTAAAGTAAAGTTGATGCTAGCTGCAAACATTTACTCTTGTATTTATCGTCACTAGAAGACTGTGGACTGTAATTTATTTTATTAAATATTTAGAAGATTGTTTGGCTTTTGTGTTCAGGTGAGAAATATTGAGTTGTTTTTATTTAATTTCATGTTGTTATTTTTTTTTTTAATAATCCCCAGTGGGGGGAGGGGAAAGGAACAGTCTGGTATACAAATGTGCATATTTTAAAAACAAGTGACCTTTTAGGAATGTAGGCATTTAGAAGATGGTTTTTTATTTAGTCACACGAGGGGTGGAATTCAAACTACTGGTCTGACATCAAAGACCCTGTTTGTACCGAAAAGGGAACATCTTCCCTGGGTGTAAAGTAGGAGTTTCCAAGCAGCCCTTCTCATCAGAGAGTGTCCTCTGCCACCAGGGTCCCTGCAGAATCTTCCGCAGGAATTTCGGCTCCTGATGTCGTGCTGGGTGACCAGCATGGGCTTCTCAGAGCACTTCACCCTGTTTTTAACTCCACTGACTTTTTGGCTTGTTTCCTGAGGGACGTGGTGGAAAAGGAGAAGGAATTATTCTCACGGACATGTGTATGAAGCCTAAATAACATCCAAAAAAATTTTCTTTTCAAAAATATAGTAAGGGAAGACGAGAGTAATATTCCTTTAAATTTCCTACAGGCATATAAAATTTTATGTGAGTGTTTATATAGAGAGGCTAACTGTTAGCATATAGTATTTATATTTGGTCAAGAAGGGTTAAATCAAATTTTTAATTTAAGTAAGCATAGTTCCTTTAAAGATCAATAGTATTTATACTCTGGAAAGAGTACCAAGCTTAGTTCAGTTATTTATTTGTCCATTTTTTTTTCTTTTGTTTCTCCTTTGGGGGAAAATGGTGTGGTGTTGTTTTTTGGGTTTTTCTTCGTTTTGTTTTGTTTTGTCATTTAGATTCACTAAATTCGGGGATGGTTTTATCCAAGTATATTAACTTCTTTTTAACCAAAGCTTTCTGAATATGACCAGCCTCAGGTGCTAGCGCATTAAAGAGCAACTAAACCTAATTCCAGTGTCCATTTGTGAAATAGTTAAGAGCTAATTGAACTTCTCTAAGGGTGAGAGAGAACGTAATGTTGAACTTAAAAGAAATTCCTTTTCCCGGAAAGGATTTTGCATGTACCTAATGCAAAAAACATGAGTAATAGTCATGCCATGGTGACATTGCTTTTATGGTAAAACAAGATAGACTAACATCATGCTGCTCCAGGTGTTTCTGAAAGCAAAGCAGAGGTGGACTTTAAGAGCAAAGTCCATCAACAGTGTAGGAAGAGAATAGTAGAGACAGAGACATGCTCAGTGAAATGAGGGAACAACTGACTATTTGGATCTAAGTTGGGGTCTGAAGTTAAACAATAAATTCAGTTGAAAAAGATATGGAGTCCAGAAAAGGATGTGAAAAACTTTGCCTTTTCATTTTCTTCCTTTATTATAAAAACACCTGTATGATGACACAAAATATTTGATGATATCAGAACAACTATTCTTAATAGTTCTCATAATTAAAATTTCCTAAACTTAAATGTCCAGTCATCTTTAAAGGATTGGAACCACATCATTGTCAACCCGGCTGCTACAATGCCCTTATACAATTTTTTTTTTCCATAAGTTAAATAAGGCTTTTGTACAAAGCCTGAAGACCTTCTGTTACAATGGTATTCAGATGGTTGTATTAAATTGTGAAAAAACTGGCCTTGGTCACAATGCAAACAAAAGTGCAGATGAAAGTGCTTTTTGGACAGTTTGCAAATTGTGTTATAAAGCTATGGATTTTTTTTTAAGTGTTCAGCATCTTAATTTGTGTTAAAACTATGGATTTTTTTTAAAGTCTTCAGCATCCTAATTCACCCTTTATAACTTAAGAAAAATATGACTTAAGACACTGCTTCTAAGTTTGGTTGTTCTTTATAGTGTGGATACCCAGATATTTGTGAGCGTATGGAGGTGGGCTGAGAGGTGAAGAAGGAGCGTGTGTATGTGTGTGTCCGTGCATGTATGATGTGTATGAGGTGTATGATGTGTGTGTGTCGGACCGCTTCTAGGCTACTAAGTGTCAATGGAAAAGAAAATGTATTCAAAATACTTAAATCAAAACTAGAAGATGGAAAAAAAAAAAGATTTATTCTATACAAAGCCTTGTCTGGACCACTTTAGAGAGACTTCTATTTTTTTAACCCTTCTATAAATATTTGATGGCACTTGAAATATTCCTGCAATAAAATGTGATTTGTGTAAAGAAAAAAAAAAGATTTTGTAATGTGAAACAAAGAAAGAAAGTAATGTAATTTTCTAAAAAAAAAAATACAAACAAACAAACTTTGTATTATTTTATTGATGGAATTTGTCTATCTGTCTTTGGAAAACTTTTTATTTCATTGAATGTGCCATAGTAGAAATGCGTGTTTTTAGTTTTAGACTAAGGAATAGCTAGCTGTTGCGTTCCGACATTCCAAAATGCAAAACAACCTAGTAGAATCTTTAATGAAAAGGTTTGAGTAGTGTGTAAGCTTCTCTCATTGTTGCTTTTTTGCACATGTTCCTCATTCCTCTCTAGTGCAATATGTACATAGAGCACTTGCAGGTGTACCTTGATCCCTCAGGGAAAAATACATATTTGTACAGTTTTTTGGGTTTTTTGTTTTTGTTTTTGTTTCTGTTTTGCCTTTTGTTTTTGGCTAAGGAATGTCGATCGAATCACTTGTAATCGTGAGGGGCAGCCAGATAATAATCCTAAAGCCACTGTTTCAAACATTGATTGTTTAAATCATGTGTCCTTCCAGTACTATTATTTTAAGATAATAATAAAAAGGTTATTTTCTGACAGTTCTTTGTGCTGATTGGTGAAAAAAAAAGGGTAAATAAGCACCTTATGATTGACTTACTGTGAATGACAATCCATCTTGATATCAACAATAGGAGCCCTATCATTTTGGAGTTGGGGTTAAGAGTCAGAAACAATGTGCTCAGGGATCTTCTAAAACTCTTAAAACAGGGTGGCCAGTACTACTGGGACAAATTGTGTTTTTTATTATTAATAATAATGATAATAATACTATCCCTCCAAGGCACAAGCGAACTGTATAGAACCGTGTGTGTGTAAACTCTTCACTATCGTCTCATTTTGTTGAGTTCACAACTTATGTGCTCTTCAGTTTTGTGTGCTTAAAAGCATCGAATAACTTCCAAAGCAAAGTTACGCCAGTGTGTTCAAAAGATAAACTAATAGGTAATGTACCAGCAAAGAGCATCATGCAAAGTACAGTCCTTGCATAGTCCGTTTACCACATCTATAATAATTAAAATTTTCATGATAAATGTGTATAGCATTACATGTTAAAAACTATTCCAAATTCTACATATTATTGATAAAAATGTTAAAAACAAGTGATGAGAGAAGAGACCTGCCAATCAGTATAGTGAGATGGGTAAAAGATGAAATATGTTTTTAAAATGCCAGCTATTAACTATTATTTTCATGTGTTCTCCTCTAGACACAAACTGAAAATTCCTTTATGTAAAACAATTCTTACTTCTACGTTTGTAATTTATATCTGATGAATTAATACAAGAGCTAATGTTTAAAGACAAAACGAAACCTGCCTGTATGACAGCAACTTGAGCCAGCTTTTACAGTTACATGTTATATTTTTGAAATACAGTTTTGTTCTCATATTCCCATATATTATATTCCATAAAGTCAGAAAAGCTCAGTGTAATTGTTGGCTCTGATTCTTCCACCCTTGGAATACACATTCAGAAGAAGATTTACATATTTCCTTACTATGATAGAGGACCATAATTTGAGCAAACTTTGCATGTCTATCAGATGAAAAAGATGCCTTTACCATGTTGTTTTTGATAATAAAGAATATGGAAAATGGTAGAATCTCCTCTCTCTCTCTTTCTCTCTCTCTTATTGACACAGGTTATTGACATTTTTACATATTATTATTACATGTGATTGCCTCTTCTTACTGATAAAGTTAACCCCATGAAAACAACTTTATACTATGGATCAAATTATGTGCCCAGAAATGCAATATTGCAACAGAAAATCTTGATCTTTTGCTAATAGTCTGTGATACAGGTCTTCATTCTGTCCCTAAACACTAGTCTTATAAAATGGTTCCACCAGATTTGATTACAGAGAACTGTTTACTGCTGTTTATTTTTTTTTTTGCTGTTTATTTTTAAGAGAAGGGAAGGCTGACTAGCAATGTCGCCATAGTACCGTTGGTTTTACTTCTGGGTCTGTTTGCTTATGTGTTTGCATAAATGAGATCAGTCTTGTCAGGCTCTCAGAATCATTTTTAAAATAATCCAGAAGCTTGACTTCATACCAAGGAGCCGTCGTAGATGGGGGGATCTCCATGTTCAACCAAACCCTCAGAACTTAGAGCAATAAATACATTCAGTCATTTATTTACAAATGAATGACAGAATATTCAATCCAAATAGAAACAACCTTTTTTCAGTGATGCAACATAACATGGAGCCTTGTGTTGAGAAAGTGAATATGAATATGTCAGTTACCTAGAGAATTCCTGTTTGCTGTTTACATTTACTGTACTTTGCCACATTAGCAGTATCACACTTTTCTTTTTTCCTTCTGAGAATAATGAAAGATAGCTTGCTGTTAGCTGTGACATGCTGCACATGCCATTCTGTTGTTCTCTAAGAGCAACTAAATTCTCTCCAGTGTTCATGTGTGATTCTTTTGTCACCATTATTATTTTAATGTGGATACTATTTCTAGGAACTTAATTATCATTGAAAAGATTGCATATGTAAATGCAGACAATTCTTGAGCAATATAGTGAATATGATTTCACGAAAAAAATCCATATGTACTGTATGCATCTTCCTGAATCCAAAATTCTCTTCTTATCCACAACAGTCTGAAATCTCATATCAAACAGTGGTAAATTTTTAAACATTAGGACATTAGCTGGCTGCTTCTTTAAATGTACCTGTATTGTCTGCCTGCTCCTTTTGTGGAGATGTGTTTTTGTATTGGATGTTTGGGCCAATGGGAGGCTTCAAGCTACAACATATTTTCCCAGTTTAAATATATTTAACATATGACAAACCCCAGACAAGGCTTTTAATATGTATAAAGAACTGCAGTGTTAGGTGGTTTATTTGCAAACCGTTTTCAATGTTGTCCATTTTTATGGCACCTTTAACAATATTCTTGTTTCCAAAGTACAAAAAAAAAAATAGGTTAAATAATCTAGCCATAACTGAATGTCAAGCAATAAAACAAATGACTTTTGTGCATAGACTTAAAAAAATACAAATTTTAGACATCTGCATGTAAATGCAATCTCTTGTTTACTGCTTTCTTCAACTTGAGCAATTGATTCCTTATTTACTATTAACTTAAGAACTTGTAATGGCCTGTAAACATTTTCTCTCTTACTCTTCTTTCAAATTTACCTTCGTCCCTGCTTTTGAGTCATAATATTTAATGTTGTTCTGCACATCTCTATACAGTTAACTTTTTGGCTTTCATTCTGTATAGATAAGAAAATGTTATATTATAAACAGCCTACTCAGTGCAAATATTTATCTGTTTATCAAATCCACAATATGCTGTATAATACCGGTTTTACTATATAATCTATTTTAGACATAGCTGTTTAGAACTAGAGTGTGCTATTTTTGTGTTTTTCTGATGTGTGGTGCTAGATAAGTTACTTTTGTGAACAAAAAAAATATCCCTTTTATTCCTAGACAATACCACCTTTGGGTCTTGTTAATTTCACTGAGTATAACTATATATTTGTATATATATACATATATATATATCTACCTATGCCCAACTGGCAGCTGTATCAGAGTGCTGGATTTGGGACATGCTTTTCTCTTTAAATACATAATATCATTATATAAATTATTCTAGAGTGTATTTAATTAGGATAAAATTACTTCCTTAGTATGGATATTTGACATCTATAGGGTGAATTTGTTTATAAATATGGTTATATGAAAACTTATTAGCATTTACTTTATGTTTGCTACTTGGCTTTATACCATATCTCCTGAGCTGAAAAATAATTTGCCAGGCCTTCAAGATCCTAAAGAAACATTCTCATTTAATGAAGTAATACTTTTTTTCTTATTAAGGAATTATATTATTGGCACCTGACAGAGTTATATACTTAGCTCCTATTATAGACAGTAGGCATTTATATAAAACATCCTTGGTGGCTTGATGGCAAAATAAACCTTTCCCCTCCTACCTGAGTCATGAGAAGTATGAAGACATCACTGGTGGAACGTGGGCCATATAGCAAATTTGACAAGGGATGTTCTGATTTAATATGACCTTAACCAGTTCCATGAACTGAGTGAAGGACCTTCGTTTTAAAAGTCATTTAATAATGAACTTTAATTAAACCCTTTCACCCAGTCTCCCAATATCTATTGGCTTTGTTAAAAATCAAAGTATATCAAATATCTAACTAAGGATGTAGTTAACCTTATTAAATATTGATTAGAATTGTTCTGTAATATTACTGAATTTGTAAGATCTTTAGCAAAGATTTTTGAGCAATTTATAAATATAGAGCAAATGTTTCTGTTTACTGCACTTTTTGTAATTGAAGGTGATAAATTCTCAAGCCATGATTATTGGCTTCCATGCACTGCATATTTACCCACAATTCTAGACATTTTCCATTTTTATGGAAGAGTTGCTGTTACCTTGATTATAAATGCAATTGTGTGGTTAATGAGCGCTAATGCTAATAGTTAACCTTTTAAAGTGGATTGGCTACAGTTTAGGGAGAAATCTCTTTTAATACAAATCACGTCATTCCTTAACTGCCTTGCTTAGAAAGAGATTGAAACCTTTTTTTTTTTCTAAAGCACCATTTAGCATCCTAAGCTTCCTGAGGGTAGAGATTGTATGTATCTCTTTGCGTCTGCACAATGGCCAGCACATGTCAGCATTCGATAATTGTTAAAGGATAACAAGTGTGCCCCAATTAAAATTTTTTCCTGGGTTGTTTTGGTAAATTTATAAAATAAGCCAAGCCTTATGGTTAACATTTTCTTCTACAACCAAGTATTAAAGCCACATTTTAAAAGACCACATGAAATGCTGATTCTAATTGTGTGTAGGTCTCGAGGATTAAGCACACAAATTTCACAAACCTCTGTGAGTAACAAACTCAGCCTTCTGTAAATATACATGCAAGTTTGGAAACAGTAATACTGTACCTATAAATATATGCTGTCTGTTTTGTGTACAGTATGTAAAAAACTCCTTTTCTGCCACACTAAAAATGCAAGCCATTTATGGGAACCCTAAAAATAGTATTTAACTAAAACTTTGCTAATGATCTTTATTAGAGGATCATCCAACTTTTCACTTACATTGGGTTTTCTTTTCAATTCACTCTTACAGTAGTCTGCTTATTTCCAGCTGTTTATTTTATTGAGTCCTGAATTTAAAAAAAATATTTTGATTCATTTTGTAAATACAAGCTGTAAAAAAAAGAGAGATTTAATGTTGTCTTTTAAATACTGCGATTTTCATTCTAATATGAATGTTGTTATATTGTACTTAGAAACTGTACCTTTAATATTACATTACCTTTATTAAAAGTGCATTGAACACATCAATTTTAGATGTGCTTTATGTACTGTTATCCTATAATAAAACTTCAGCTTCTAATGGAACACTTGCCTTGTTTTTCTTTTCTTTTTTTGCTATTGAGTTGCATTATACATAGCTTTCTAGCTTACATCTTATCTCTAGTGAAGGGTCTAGTAGAACCTTGATAGTCAAAGAGTCAAAGTGTGGTCCACAGACCAGTAGCACTGGCATCACCTGTGACCTTGTTAGAAATGCAGAATCCCAAGCACCACCCCAGACCTGCTAAATCAGAATCTGCATTTTTATAAGATTCCAGGTGATAGATATGCATACTAAAATTTGAGAAGCACTGGTCTATAGTATAGTAGTTTTAAAAAAAAAATCATTCACTTCCATTTTGCAGGGAAAAAAATGTCTGCAAGGATTAAGCTACCCTTTTGATCAGAGACGGCAAAGAAAGGAGTATTAACTTGTGAGATAGCGCCCATTGATTGGGAGTTGCTGTTGGGAATGCAGAACTGAGGATTCTGAGGCTGCTTCCCGTCTCAAAGGAGAAGGATGCCATGGCTAATTAGTGATATCTTCCCTGAGTGCAGAAGGAGAGAAATCCTGAATGCACACCCTACTCTCTCATCTGTGCTTTGGAAATCATTAAAATGGAATTGTAGAAATGATGCCAAAGACTTTAAAATTCTCACTTACCTGCACTGTCCTTGCCCCACCCCCTTCGTTTGAGTAGATTACTTAGGGGCGAACCATAAATTTAACATCAGCCAAGTATCACACTGTTTTAATATGCAAAAACTTGTAAATTACTTTTAAAGTAATCTCAAGGACATTCAAATTATAAAATATTCAGAAGTCAGAATAAAGGCAACTGAGCTGGCATTTGCCTCCATACACATACTAGAGTGCCTAAGCATCCCTCATGCTCATAGGCATTCAATATATATTTGAATCGATCCCCGAAGTTGCTGCATGTAGCAAACAGTCTCTAATACTGCTTTTATTTTCAACTACCTCAGAAAAGAGCAAGAATGAGATTATGCATATGGAATCTTTTAGATAGTTAAGTTCTACATAATTATAAATATTCACCACTTTCTAAGGAAATTGAGAGTTAATGAAAATAATGGAGTTCAAAAAAATGAAATCTGTCACCTCTAGACCTTTGTTCAAACCCATGCCTAAGCTCCTTTTGCTAAAAATGATGAGTTACACTCACTTCTCTATCTTGGATCAGCTTGCTCAGTTTCAAGAAGGGAACTTATATGGGAGTATAAGAGGGTCTTCTTAGAACTCTGTTTTTAATGGTCTCACAGGAAAATCAGAAAGGAGAACGAATGCCATATTATTAATAAACTCCAGGAAAGAAAGCAAAAGTAATCATCATAGATTAGTCGTTAAGACCTGTCCTCAGGAATGTCTTAGTTGCTATTGTTACTACTAAACTTTTTTTTTTTTTTTGAGACAGAGTCTCACTCTTTTGCCCGGGCTAGAGTGCTGTGGTGTCAGCCTAGCTTACAGCAACCTCAAACTCCTGAGCTCAAGCGATCCTCCTGCCTCAGCCTCCCGAGTAGCTGGGACTACAGGCATGCGCCATCATGCCCGGCTAATTTTTTCTATATATTTTTAGTTGTCCGATTAATTTGTTTCTATTTTTAGTAGAGACCGGGTCTCGCTCTTGCTCAGGCTGGTTTCGAACTCCTGAGCTCAAACAATCCTCCCGCCTCGGCCTCCCAGAGTGCTAGGATTACAGGCGTGACCCACCGCGCCCGGCCTAAACTTTTCTTCATGAGGCAAGTTCAAGCAGTCTAGTCCCTGAAAAGTAGACCTTGATGTCCAATGTGCATTTGGATCGAAGGCACAAGTACAGGGGCCTTGGCTTCTCCTAACAGGTCTGTGAAAACACCGAGCCATGCTCATGGTGCTAGGAAGGCTAGCTGCTGCTGTGCTGAGACGCAGCTCAGCACCTTGGCGTCCCCTTTGGAACAAGAAACTGAAGATGGGGCCCAGTGGTGTTCAAAGCCATGGTCCAAAAGAAGCTATGAATCTCATATAAGTCACCAGAGACAGGAAGAAAAAAGATGTTTACATGCTTTAAGGGATTTCAAAAACTTGGGAGTGAGGAGGGAATTTTTGTCAAGAGAGCTCTCCTGGATCCCAGAAGATGGATGGTGCACTGCTACTCTTCCTCACTCCCACTCCCACCCCACCGCAACTTTTTTTTTTCAAGCCAGAGTCTTGCTCTGTCTCCCAGGCTAGAGTGCAGAGGGGTCATCATAGCTCACTGCAACCTCAAACTCCTGGGCTCAAGCTGCCTCGGCCTCCTGAGTAGCTGGGACTACAGGCGCATGCCACCACACCCAGCTAATTTTGCTATTCTTTGTAAAGATGGGGTTTCACCCTTGCTCAGGCTGGTCTCAAACTCCTGACCTCAAGCGATCCTCCCACCTCAGCCTCCCAGAGTGCTAGGATTATAGTTGTGAGCCACCATGCCTGGCCCACCACAACTTTTAAGGCAAGCCTAGACTCCCAGTGGTGGCAGAAGCATCCTGCTAGGAGACTAACAGGAACTCTATCCTTTCATGGTACCACCAGTTGTGAGCTGAAGAAAAATCCCGTTTTATTCTAATGTCATTTATCTCTGATGTTGGAAAGAGAGAAACCAGTCTTTCTGCATTTAATTTGATTCTGGATTTTTTTCTCTCTTGGCAGGGGAAACATTGACTCCAGTAAAATATAGTCATTTCTCAGCAATCCATTTGTTGTTTATCTATTTGATGGACTTTTCAAACAATGTTTTCAATTCCAAGATGACTTCTCTTTTGTAGGGGAGAAGTTGCTTCATCTATCAATTGTTCATTGCTTAGGCAGCGGTCCCCAACCTTTTTGGCACCAGGGACCAGTTTCATGGAAGACAATTTTCCATGATTGGGGGGGAGGGGGTTGCTTCACAGACCAGTACCAGTCTGCGGCCCAGGGGTTCGGACCTCAGGCTTAGAGGACAAAAATTAATTTCAATATTAATCTCACCCAAC
Organism: Propithecus coquereli; assembly: GCF_000956105.1. Classification (NCBI taxonomy): domain Eukaryota; kingdom Metazoa; phylum Chordata; class Mammalia; order Primates; family Indriidae; genus Propithecus; species Propithecus coquereli. Next base: position 9,078,052 of record NW_012151618.1, on the reverse strand, counting down.
ATTAATTATAATAATGACCACTTAACAAGCCCCAGACCCACCCCTTCTACCATTCTCTCTCTACCCTCCTAATGAGATTCATGCTGTATTCTAAAGCTGTGGTCCTCAACCCTGGGGCGGTGAACCGGTACGAGTCTGTAGCCTGTTAGGAACTGGCTGCACAGCAGGAAGTGAGCAGCAGGGGTGGGGAGGGCGTGGGAGCTAAGGTTCATGTGTCTTTGCAGCCACTCTTGTCTTCCATGAAACCAGTCCCTGGTGCCAATAAGGCTGAGGACCACTGTTGTAAAGACATATAATTTTTAAATTATTCTACTTGGAATTTTCTCTGCTATCATCAACCTCTCTCTATGGGATACTTTAGCACTCCCTATAAAGGACCAGCATTCAGATGAACAGTTACTTCTGTGTCTTTTTTTTCAGCGCAGGAACCATGTAATATAGAACATAACAAAATACATTTTAGAAAATACTATCTTCTGAGTAGAAAAATTTGAACACTGTAGCTATTCTGTTCTAACACGGCATATCCTGGGCCAGAGTGTTTTGCTGATTTTCAGGATAAATGATGATTCCCTCCCCACTGGAATACCATTTATTGATGAAAAGCATGATTTGAACAAACTGCTATTAGCAATAATATTTTCCCCGAAAATTTCTGAATCAATTACCAGATTGAAACCTAGAGGGCTATTTCTGGATTTCCGTTTTCAAAGTACCTTAGAGATGATTGTAAATTCATGAAGCAATTCCCTGAATGAAGTAGTTACCAAGCTATAAACTCTCCAAGGCCAAGTTCACCCCAAATCAAGCAAAGGAAGCTCATTAGCTGAGGGGTAGGAAAATGACTTAGTACGGATAAAAAAAATAATAATAAAAGGATGATCTTGCACATTTTTCTGTCTTGATTTGGGCCACAAGAAGAATATATACCTAGTAACAAATACGATAACTTCACTTAGCCTTGCAGTTTTAAGAGTTCTTTTTGAAATGTTGGTCCACTGTAACATTTTATAAACTCAAACAAGTACATACTGTTATAAACTCTTTCAAAATTAAATTGACTTCTCATTCAGTTTCTGGATTTGTTTGCTCCTCAGTTTAGCAGAAATGGAAAACCAAATCTTTCTTCTGCTTAAAAATCACGGAATAAAATGGTACAATCACTTTGTAAAATAATTTGGCAGTTTCTTAAAAAATTAAATATAAATTTACCATACAACTCAGCAATTCCACTTCTAGATATCTACTCAAGAGAAATAAAAACACAAAGCTCACACAAAAACTTGTACACAAATACTTGTACACAAATCTTCATAGCAGCGTTATTTTTTATAGCCCAAAGTGAAAACCATCTAAATGTTCATCCCATGTTGAATGCATAAACAAAATGAGGTATATCCATAAGTGAGTTACTATTCAGCAACAAAAAAGGAATGTATACTAACACTACAACATGGATGTTCCTGAAAACATTATGCTAAGAAAAAAGAGAACATATTTTATAATTTCATTTATATGAAATGTCCAGAAAGGGCAAATATAGAGAAACAAAAAGTAGATTAGTGGTTGCCTGGGGCTGGGTGTGGAAAGAGGGATTGACTGCAAATCGGCACAAAGGAATTTTTAGGGTAATGGAAATGTTCCAGAATTTTTTAGTGTTAATGGTTGCAAAACACCACATATATACTAAAAATCACTTAACGGTACAAATAAAATGGGTGAATTTTATGGCATGTAGATTATAACTCAGTAAAGCTGTGTGACACAGACACACACACACACACACACACACACACACACACACATACAGTGGTTCCCCATAACCCAGAAAATAAAGTCCAAAATCTCTAGCTCCCCCCACTTTTCCAGTCCAATGGCCTTTATTTCCCCACAGAGCAATGTAACAGCTTTTCCTCTTCCCCAGAACATGTAGAACTGTTTCATCCTTCTGTGTTTTTTCATACCTTAAAACCCACGGCCCCTTCTCTACCCAGTGAACTCCTATTCATTCTTCAAGACCCAAAATAAATTAAACTTCCCCTCTGAAGTAGTCACTAAATTGTCTTTGTCAGAATGAGCTCCTTCCTCATTTGTTTTCCCATAGAATCTTCTATTATATATGTGTATGCCATTTCTTCTTCATATTATAATCCTGTTTAAAATGCCACCTTTGTTGTGTTTTATTGATCTTTGATTTTTTTGCAGAAAAAATATATACTAACAGCTACTATTTATTGAGCATTGACTCTTTGCAATGCACTTTTTATGTTTTACTTCTAATCCTCAAATCCTCACAACAATCCTGTAAGTGATGTAATACTGTCTGCATTATCCAGACGAGGAAACTGAGACTTGAAGAGGACATATAGTATGTCTAGGATCACACTGCCAATAGGCAGAAAAACTGAGATGCAAACCTAAGGTAGACATCTGGTGGGATGCAAAAACTCCACCTTCTTTCCATTAACCTGCTTGTGGTTTACAAGGCAGAGCACAAAGAAGAAATTATACATATATTTAATATATTGTAACATGTATTAGTCTGTTCGGACTGCTGTAACGATACCATAGACTGGGTGGCATAAATAATGTAGATTTATTTTTGCAAAGTTCTGGAGGCTGGAAAATCCAAACCCGGGGGCCAGCCAATTTGGTTTCTGATGAAGGCCCTGTTTCTGCCTTGCAGATGGCCATCTTCTTGCTGTGTCCTCCCTTGGTGGAGTGAGTGAGCTCTGGTCTCTCTTCTCATAAGGGCACTAATTCCATCACTGGGGCTCCACTCTTGTGCCTTAATCTAAACCTACTTCCTTCCCAAAGGCCCCACCTCCAAATAGCGTCATATTGAAGGTTAAGACTTCAAGACATGAATTTTGGGGAGGACACACACATTGGCAAAAGTTATGAGACCTGATTTTTAGTATCAGTTTTATCACTGATCACGTGATATTAGGAAAGTCACTTGACAATTTAGGCCTATTTCCTCACAAGGAAAACAGGAAGGTTGCACTAGATAATCTCCAAAGTGCCTTCCAGTTCTAAAAATTCTGATTCTGTGTGCTATCTTGCAACCACTGGAACTCAAGTACAACAGGCCAGATCATAGTGTTTGGTAATGATCTGGAAACTCAACACAGGGCATGTCTGGTGATGCTACCATAGCGTACTAATATGAGCTGGTACATCCCAGCAGTATGAGTTCTTAAATAATTATAGCAGTTGCTGTAGGCTAGGATAGGACTCCCCAACTCTAGTTGCCTGCTTTGTGAGATACTACCCAAGGCACAGACTCCTACACTGCCTTTGTCCTAGCACAAGCTGTCAACATCAGTTACCTTATAAGAAATGATACTTACACAGTGCCAGGCATTGCATCAGTTGATTTTTCAAGCATTCACAAGCACTGTCTCCTAACTAGCCTCCTCCCTCTAATTCATTCAGTATGTTGCAAAATAAACTTTGGTGAACATGGTAACTCTGAGTGTGTCATCCCTCTGCTTTTTTGTTTGTTTGTTCCCTAGCATTTCATTTATTATATAATAAAGTCAAACTTCTTTAGGCTGGCACATAAGGTCTTCTGTGTTCTGGTCCCCATCAATTTTTCCACTCCCTTTTCCTCTACTACCCTTTGGAGACCTTGCCTTCCAGACAAATTAACCTACCTTTGGGTCCCTGTAGCATATTTTTTATGTTAACATAATTTCTAACAACATCATAAATCATTCTAAAATTTAAAACATACATGCTTTCCTAATAGTATACAAACTTGACTCTGTTCATGCAATAGGTTTATGCAGTTCCTTGTGTTCAACAATAATCAGAAGAGGCCATTGTTTTGGACTAAACCACACTAGGCCCCAACAGACTACACTGAAAATCAAAACGGATCACTCATACTCACCCAACTGAAAATGAGTTGTTATCTGGCCTGCTGAGAAATCAGGAGAGGGGGGTAATGGCCTAATTTCCCAGACAGGCCAGTTTCAATCTTCAATCAGCATGATAATGAAGTTCCCTATGTTTTAATCCTTACAGCAAAAGGTAACCTGAAGTAATCTGATGTGAACCAGTTATTTTCCCATTGTTCTCTTTCACTGTCCCCACTTTACAAGGAAACTAACTTTGAAATGACCGATGTACTTTTTGTTCTTTGTTTCTGCTTTCTTCAGCCCTTTTTCTGTCTAGAAAGCCAATTTCCTGTTTGATTCATTGGAACACTTGAAGAAGTGTTACCTGATTCTAGAATCTCAATAAAGCCAATGAAGATCTTCAAATTTATTGTAATTTTTCTTTTGGCACTTGTGCTGGTCTCTGTCTAGAATGCCCTTTCCCATCATTCCACATACCCAAATTCTTCAAATGAGCCCACATGGCAAGTGCCCAATGTGGTAAATGACATATAAGTACCCAATAAATGTCTTTAGCTATTTAAAGCCGCTTTTTGCCCCTCACACTAGTAATTTCTCTCCCTCTCTGAACTCACTCATCTTTTCTATATACCTCACTTATGTAGCTTATCACTTTCTATATTATTTAATGTAAACATCTTAGATTCCTAAAGATCAAATGCTCTAGAAAAACTAGCATTCAGTCTTAGTCCTATGTATACCCAGCACCAAGCACAAAGTATGTGCTTAAAAAAGCTTTCCTCAACGATGAGAAAAAAGCCAGGGTGAGAACCACAATAGCCTCTGGTGGAAACTGACAGCTAAAACGGGACAGGGAGCGGAATGGAGGTGAGGCAGCACTTGATGAGGCCCTACTATGTGCCAATTACTGGGCTGAGCGCAACTTCGCCCCTTGTTTCATTTAATTCTTTCCACAATCCTATGAAGTAGTAGCAACAATATCGTCTCCATTTTACAGATGAAAACTCTAGGTCAGGGAAGTTAAGAAACTTGACTAAGGTCACAACCAAGCCTGGGTCTTTCCAGTACTGTACTTGTCGCTTGTCCTTCCAATTTATCACTTCCTTTCCCCCTCCCAAGGCTGAGGACTTTCTAGGATAACACGCGGCCCCCTACCACTTCCTCCCAGCGAACCCGGTCTCGCACTTCGCTGCCAGAACCACAAGGATTCGCGTGGTGGGGAAGGGAGTGGGCCCCTTTGAGACACACAGGCCCCGCCCACTGTGTCGCCAGTGACGTCATCACGCAGGGCCGGGGCGGCGCGCGCCGTCCTTTAAATAAGGCCTTCTCCGGGCGCGCGCGACTGCGTGAGGAGTGGGGTGGAGCGTGTGTGGCGTGGGGTCTGCGGCCGGGGCCAGAGCCGCCGCGGACCATGAGGTGGGCGGAAAGGCTGCCTGGCAGCCGAGATGCGGAAGGGAGGGTGTTGCCCTGCCAGCGGGCGCGCTCGTGCTGGGGGGGGAGGGAACATGGCGCCTCTCTCGGCGGGGCCGGGACCCTTTGCTCCCTGTTCTGACGCGGCTCCTATCCTGGCCTTGCTGGCCCCTTTACCTGCCTTCCTGCAACCTTGTTTCGCTTCTCCTTTCGACTCCCTTCCCTTAGCCCTTCCTTCTGCCTTCATCGACTTCCCCTCTCCAAGCCCACACTGGGTCGGAGTGTGAGAGGTGGATTAAGTCAGGCCCGTCCGGTGCCAAGAGAACGATCCCCTAAATTTTACTATTTCTCCCATGACACTTTATCAGTCTGTCTTGGTGACAAGAGAAGCACTGAACATGGAGAGAGATCAAGCCAGATTTGTTGTCCTCATGATGTCTCTAAGTGATCCTATGAAATGTTACTTAAGTTGCCTGGACCTCCTCAAATGTGAAGTTCTTTGTGAAGGGTCTAAGAGTCTTCATATCCAGGGAGCTTTTGTCACGCATTGCCTGCCAAAACTGCCCCTTACAATGTATGATTGGGAAAACAGAAGCAAGATTTAGTTTGGCAGAAAGGGAGTGGAGGAGAGCTGAGTTATGACATAAAGCTCCATGCCGTAAATTCATCTATTATGTAAGCAATGAAAACGCCATGCCGTTGGGCTGTTATTTCCTCAGAGTGTTCTAGGAGTGACACTCCAGGCCTGAATTAAATGGAGAAGGACTCATCCTACGTTTTCATTGTTGCTCTGCTACAGGGAACATTGGGAACATTCATCTGTCTGCTGTATTGCTTTTTAAGTGCCACCGTCAGTTGAGGGTGGATGGTAGGGAGGGGTTCTTCCTCACCTGAGTTAACAGCACCTGACCTAGGCAATCCCTTGCTTTTGATCTTGACCCTTTGTTTTTCCTCAGTTGGGTGTAGATTCTGGAAGGATCCTGCCTCTGTTGGAGCTTTTGCTGCCAGGCAGGAGCAACTGTGAGCTAGAGGGAAGCAGAAGTCTAGGAAGATGAGCTCCAAGATGGCCACGAGTGAACCAAGACTGAACTGGTGAGTTGTATCCACTTTGTAATCCACTGAAGAGGAGTGAAGTGAGGCTGGTGATTGGCATAGGAAAGGGTTTTTGGCTTGAAGAGATTTGGAAGAAACAGAAAAAGATGTAAGTTCAGGGTCTCAGAATTTACTTTACTTATCTTCGCATTCTGAACACTTCCGAGTAGCTGACCGTACTTCCACTCCTAAAGTAACAACAGTTGAGCACTCAAGATTGTTTTTAGGTATGAGTCCATTATGTATTTATTGTTGGTCTCTTGTGAAAGAGAGATGCTGGAATTTTCTTGTCCAAGAAACTTGCCCATTTCCATACAAGTAATAAAAAAGACCCTCTTTAAGAATAGACACACCTCTTTTTGTTTTTGGAATCTATATCAAGTGATAATATAAATACATACTGTATATTAGAAGTGTGTGAGAATTTTGCAAATAGAAAAGCCAGTTAAGTAATACAGTGGTTTTGTAGACATCTAACTAATACATGTGCTGCTTAGGTCATTTTAACACACGTTGACTAAGCCAGTCAGGGAGGATACAAAAGTCACAAGAGGTTATTAAGATTATTAAAATAGTACCTGACTCAAAGAATATTAAATCAATATGTTCAATAAGTATTTGTTTATTGCGAGCAGTACTCCCATCCCCAAGGAGTTCACAGTCCTTGAGGCCCTTGGCCTTGTTTTTACATGATATGCAGAAACGTTAGAATTTAATGAGATGTCACAGATGCGGTACTATGACAAGATAAGAAACTCTACACTGGTACATAACAAATAAGAAATTCTAATTTTTATCATTAATACCTTAATCATAGTTTTTTGGGTAAATGCCTTTTAAAACAGTAAGGAATGAGTATGGAACAGATAAGCTAGAATTTCCCATTTGGGGAATGGGACAGCCAGAAGTTGCCATTTGATTAGATTGCTCTATTGTAGATTTTAAGAGGTGTGCACAATTGTGTTCCTTGCCAGTGCTATAAAGTATGTGGTCAAATGCAGTGCAGATGCTCTCATATACCACCGGCATTATGAAACCAAATGTGGTTTAGAACCTTTGCACAATATTGTAGCCCACGGAATTCTACTAAACTTTATCCTCCCTGGATTAATGGTTCTCAGTGTTTTTGATTTTTTAATACCTTCATTCAACCAGCATTTTTTGGATGTTTACTATATGGAAAGCATTAACTTTATAGTCTCTAAATTAATTATGATGTTATAAAAAAATTATGTGTCACTTTCGAGGTAGTTTTAGCAAAGGCGCACCATTTATCCCACTGGCCAAGTTAACAAAAATAGGTAGAATATTTAGTCCTTGTAGTGCCTTTTGGCCTGGCACAATAGTGCATGAAACAAAAATAAGTTGACAAGCATTTTCTTTTCAACAACCAAACATCTTAATGTTATACTTCAGAGCCAGAGGTGAGCCCTGCCTTTGACAGACCCTTGATTGTACTTCAATCCGTTCTATCTTTAATTCTCCAGTCTCTCTGACATTTATTTAATTAGGAACTAAAGGAAATGCAAGGTTGATTGTTGGAGCTGGAGAATTTCATAATGGGCCTGGGCTTAAAGCTATCCAAGAAGTAAAACATCTAAGCTCACAGATCTGGTGTATGAAGTTAAACATATTAAGAGGTTATTGCCTGGGAAGGGGGATATAGAGGGTATGTAGTTATAAATTACCCTTGTTCCACAGTGCTTCTTAGTCTAGCATGAAATTTTGGATTGTCAAATGCAAGTAAATTACTTTGTTTCACAGGGATGTTTCCCCCAAAAATGGCCTTAAGACATTTTTCTCTCGAGAAAATTATAAAGATCATTCCATGGCTCCAAGTTTAAAAGAACTGTGCGTTTTATCTAACAGGTAATGTGTTTATATATTTGGTTATTTATTCCATATATAATTGTTGTTTTCTGATAGTTGAAGTTTTATATCTATCTCCACTATTAAACATTCAAATTATAGAAATGTAGAAAATAAGAAAACCACTCTTAACACTTTGATTTTTATTTTTTCAGACCTTTATACATGAACATATGTATGTATAAACATATATGTACATTAAAACAAAATGGGATCATACTAAAAATAGTATAAAATACTACGAAACTGTTTTGCAGTTTGCTTTTTTTCATTTAAAGTGATATTTTGTGTATATCTTTCCATGCCCCTATATATAGCTCAGTCTTAATGGTTGCATATTACTTCATTATATAGATGCGATTTTAATTCATTTAGCTTATCTATGTTGCAAAATGTTTGTGTTCCTCTTTTTTTTGTAATTAAAAACAGCATATTGGTGACTTTTAAATAATTATTTCTATAAGATACATTCATAAAAATTGAACTCTTTGGTCAGACAGTATATACATTTTATATTTTAATAGATTCTGCTAAAGGGTTTTTTCCTCTCTGATATGAAAATGACTATTAAGTGACAATTTTCACTTCTTACTGCTCACCTGCCTGTAGTAGCTTTTCTTTCCTTTTTAATTAACTATTTCTACTCTTTTGTGGATGAATCTGGAAACACAGTAATTTTTTACCAGAAAGATGTGTAAATACACCAAATGAGGAATTAGGGAACTCCCCGAGGGAAACTCACCATTTGCTTTCATCCTTTCCCCTTTTTCAATGGAGGAAGCATACCTCCCCATCTTTTCATGCCTTCTCAGTATCTTTTCTGTCAGTCATCCCCTCTTACTCCTGTGTCTTTGTTCTGTCCTATTTTCAATCTTCTTGATCAGTATTTAAACATGCTCAAGTTTTTCCTGTTTTAAATTATCCTGTACTCCACATTCCCTCCTAGTTACTTCCTTACCTCTTCTTTCATTTGTACTTAGATGTCTTTAAAGACTTGTATGTGCTTGCTGGGAGGAAATGAGGGACAAAAAAGCTGTAAGACATAAAACAATTAACAAAATAGCAATCAATAGTAAATCCTTCCCTATCAATAATTATTTTAAATGGATTAAATTCCCCAGTCAAAAGATTGATTGGCAGAGTGGATTTTAAAGATAGGATTTAAAATATTCCATTCACTGCACATCCCACTGTACTTGCTTTTCACTGAACATCCCACTGTAATCTGGCTTCCATCCTCTCTTCTAAAACTGCTTCTCTCATGGTCATCAGTCATCTCTTGACTATAGAGCTATCCCACTCTCCTAGTCTTCTCCTTAATTTTCTAGTATTTCTCAGACTCTTTTGCCATCTTCATATTCAGGCTTCCCACACTGGCTGATCATCAGACTCCCTGGAGGTTTTAAAAAACACTGATTCTGTGGGTGCAGTGGCATGTACCTGTAGTCCCAGCTATAGGAGACTGAGACTGGAGGATTGCTTGAGTCTAGGAGTTCAAGACCAGCCTGGGCAACATAGTGAGATCCTGTTGCAAAATAAAAATAAAACAAAACACTGGTTTTGCACTCTAAACCCAGCCCTTTGAATCTGAATCTCTGAAGGTCGAGGATGCATCTGTGGAATTGACTCAGCTATAATAGGTGTATGTGTACTGTAATACACACATATTAATATAGCCCCCTTTTTTGTACAGTGGGTGCAAACTGTGTATAGTAGTCTGCATTATGCTTCCCTCCCTTCCAACATAACTTGGTGATGTTTACATATTAGTACGTATAGATGACCTCATTTTTTTTCATAGCTGTGTTATATTCTGTTGTTGGATGTAAATAATTTTTAATTGATGTCTGCTAGCTTGTTTCTATTCCTTCACTGTTACAATGAGCATTCTTTTTTTACACGTGCTTGATGTAAGTAGGATAAATTCCTATAAGTGGAGGGTGGTGTGTGTATGTTTATTTTGGTAGATATTGCCAGGTTGCCATTAAAAACTTACAGAAACAAGTGCTTTTTTGATTCCATCAGATGAATAGATAAGTTCACATAAAATCAAGCAGAAGTTTTGTTAAAGATACAATTTCAAAAATCAATGTTTTCAAGAGGCAGTTTCAGAGCAACTTTCTTCTTGCCAGAGTACATAATTATAATGTGTTTGGTAATGTCAGCTATACAAGGGTAAGGGAACAGACCCCCTTATGTATGTACATTTATGGATAGTTTGAAAAACTATTTCTGTTATTCAACTTGTACCATGTCTTGGGGATAACTAATTTCTTAAAACTTATTATCAAATAAAGAATTACTTTTGTTTATTTGAATCAAAAAACCACCAATTCTCGTATCCTGGGATTTAGAGAACATATGTCATTATCTTTTTTTTAAAAATCGTCTCACTATTTTCAAATTCTTAATTCAGCCTTCATTGTTTCAGACTAAAGATTTCTAATATTAATCTTCTTCATCTTTCCACTGCTTCTTCATTATTTTAATGGTTCTTTTCAAGTCCACTTCTGCTTAGTATATCCCAGGTGTGTGTTATAGACTGGCTTTGTATAAGGGAGAGGGCATTTTGCTGACAGTTGGGTGTGCCTAACTCCTAGAATCTTTTTTTCTTAGAATATGTTTGTTTTCTATAGTCCCAGCTGCTCAGGAGGCTGAGGTGGGAGGATCACTTGAGTCCAAGAGTCTGAGGCTGTAGTATGTTATGATTGTGCCTGTGAATAGTTACTGAACTCCAGCTGGAGCAACGTAGCAAGACTCCATCTCTTAAAAAAAAGAAAAAAAGTGAAAAAAGAAACTAAGAATATGCTTCTTTTCTTTAGATTTCTATCTAGCACAAAATAATTTATTAGTATAATTTACCTTTTACTATAGAAAAATAAAGACACAAGGCATTAATATGATGTGTTTCTAGTCTTTTTTCCTAACCTTAAGTTTTAGTAAGAATTATTACAGTAAGGAATGGATTTCAAGCTCTGTTACTAATTTGCAACTGTTTTCTTGGTGAAAAAAAACCAGAAAGAATGTAAAATTTTTATTATCCCTAATTTTGTATTTTTATGTTCTCTAACATGTTGGAAAAATATTGATACCTTTAATTATGCTGCTTTCAACAATATGAGGTTTTTATTCAACCCTTCTTCCTCCCCAGAAAGGCTTTTTACTCTGTTAATTTCAAGATAAAAAAACTTTCCTTTTTCTCTCTGTACTCTATAAATGTTTATACAATGAAAGGACAACTCGAATAGCCTTTTTACAAATGAGTAATATAAAGGTTAGTATTGTGTTATGTTTCTGTGAAGCATCAAAAATAAGTTATATTTGTTATAAAATATTTGTAAAGTCCACCTAAGAACAAAGGAGAAAAGGGCATTTTATGCTCTGTGAGCTATTCATGTAGAAATAGCCATTGTAAACAA
>NW_012151618.1:9064527-9066346 GCF_000956105.1 Propithecus coquereli | reverse complement strand
TTTTATATTTTAATAGATTCTGCTAAAGGGTTTTTTCCTCTCTGATATGAAAATGACTATTAAGTGACAATTTTCACTTCTTACTGCTCACCTGCCTGTAGTAGCTTTTCTTTCCTTTTTAATTGACTATTTCTACTCTTTTGTGGATGAATCTGGAAACACAGTAATTTTTTACCAGAAAGATGTGTAAATACACCAAATGAGGAATTAGGGAACTCCCCGAGGGAAACTCACCATTTGCTTTCATCCTTTCCCCTTTTTCAATGGAGGAAGCATACCTCCCCATCTTTTCATGCCTTCTCAGTATCTTTTCTGTCAGTCATCCCCTCTTACTCCTGTGTCTTTGTTCTGTCCTATTTTCAATCTTCTTGATCAGTATTTAAACATGCTCAAGTTTTTCCTGTTTTAAATTATCCTGTACTCCACATTCCCTCCTAGTTACTTCCTTACCTCTTCTTTCATTTGTACTTAGATGTCTTTAAAGACTTGTATGTGCTTGCTGGGAGGAAATGAGGGACAAAAAAGCTGTAAGACATAAAACAATTAACAAAATAGCAATCAATAGTAAATCCTTCCCTATCAATAATTATTTTAAATGGATTAAATTCCCCAGTCAAAAGATTGATTGGCAGAGTGGATTTTAAAGATAGGATTTAAAATATTCCATTCACTGCACATCCCACTGTACTTGCTTTTCACTGAACATCCCACTGTAATCTGGCTTCCATCCTCTCTTCTAAAACTGCTTCTCTCATGGTCATCAGTCATCTCTTGACTATAGAGCTATCCCACTCTCCTAGTCTTCTCCTTAATTTTCTAGTATTTCTCAGACTCTTTTGCCATCTTCATATTCAGGCTTCCCACACTGGCTGATCATCAGACTCCCTGGAGGTTTTAAAAAACACTGATTCTGTGGGTGCAGTGGCATGTACCTGTAGTCCCAGCTATAGGAGACTGAGACTGGAGGATTGCTTGAGTCTAGGAGTTCAAGACCAGCCTGGGCAACATAGTGAGATCCTGTTGCAAAATAAAAATAAAACAAAACACTGGTTTTGCACTCTAAACCCAGCCCTTTGAATCTGAATCTCTGAAGGTCGAGGATGCATCTGTGGAATTGACTCAGCTATAATAGGTGTATGTGTACTGTAATACACACATATTAATATAGCCCCCTTTTTTGTACAGTGGGTGCAAACTGTGTATAGTAGTCTGCATTATGCTTCCCTCCCTTCCAACATAACTTGGTGATGTTTACATATTAGTACGTATAGATGACCTCATTTTTTTTCATAGCTGTGTTATATTCTGTTGTTGGATGTAAATAATTTTTAATTGATGTCTGCTAGCTTGTTTCTATTCCTTCACTGTTACAATGAGCCTTCTTTTTTTACACGTGCTTGATGTAAGTAGGATAAATTCCTATAAGTGGAGGGTGGTGTGTGTATGTTTATTTTGGTAGATATTGCCAGGTTGCCATTAAAAACTTACAGAAACAAGTGCTTTTTTGATTCCATCAGATGAATAGATAAGTTCACATAAAATCAAGCAGAAGTTTTGTTAAAGATACAATTTCAAAAATCAATGTTTTCAAGAGGCAGTTTCAGAGCAACTTTCTTCTTGCCAGAGTACATAATTATAATGTGTTTGGTAATGTCAGCTATACAAGGGTAAGGGAACAGACCCCCTTATGTATGTACATTTATGGATAGTTTGAAAAACTATTTCTGTTATTCAACTTGTACCATGTCTTGGGGATAACTAATTTCTTAAAACTTATTATCAAATAAAGAATTACTTTTGTTTATTTGAATCAAAAAAC
>NW_012151618.1:9059139-9063343 GCF_000956105.1 Propithecus coquereli | reverse complement strand
GTTTAATATAGCAAAGTAAATCAAACTCACATGATACAAGTAGATTTGAGATGGAGATTAGAAGCACCATTTCCAAATGCTACTTTTAAAGAAGCTGCAAACCAGTAGGCTTAAAATATAGAAAACTGAAAGTTTTAAATTCTGCCAATTTTTCGTAGAAACTTTAAATAAAAGAGGAGAATGGGTAGTTGACAAAATGAAGGGGAAAAACTTCAAACCATCAACTGAAATAAAATATAATGCTGTAAATGTGGATAGAGAAACCCTGTCAGATGCTTTTGGTTTGCACCCTGATGAAGATTTTGACAGCACTGCACGAGGAAATGATCTTGATGTGCTACCATTTCATTCTTTGCTGAATGTAGCCAATTTAAGCTGCTGGAATTTCTTGACATTCCTATGCTGGCATATCTGAGTCAGCATCTTGTTGCTGCAGCAGCTTAATTAAATTTGCCAGCTTGTGCCACAAGGACAGACATGTTCTCATATTCAGAAAGACAGCTGTGAAGCAGTATTGTTAAGAGTTGCAGACACAATACTGTTAGGTTTGAATAGCTCTCAAGACATTTTCTAGTGAGAAATCAATTTGCTGTAATACATTTCTCCCAAGATCAGCAGTTAATATTCATTTTGGTAACCTAAAATATGCTTATTTTTATACAGTTATTGGAGAAACTTTAGTAGCTAAATATGTCTTCTTTCACCTGTATTATTTTCAGAGCCAACCTAAGCATCCTAGTTTTAATTTCCAAAATTCTTTTTCCATTCACTAATCAGCTCTCTTGATTAGTTTCTTAATCCATTGTTTAGCTCTAAGAAAGTGTTCTTGAATATTTTGCTTTATTTTGGGGATCTGAATCTTTTTCTAACATACCGTTGCCATCTTTTGAAATTTTTACATTTATTCTAGTAATATAAAGTTGATTTAAAAGAAATCAGTGGTAGTTTTGGATGGAGCTTAACTCACCCTTTGTCTAGACACAGATCTAAATTAGTAATCCTCAGCCTTATAAGGCTGAAACACTTCCATTTTTTTTAACAAATATTTATAAGAAATAAGATGCCTCCTTTAGTAGACTGAAATGAAATTAGTAGGTAATAATTACCACAGATATAATTTTTAAAAATAATGTAATATCCTACATATATAAATGTGAAATAAAAGGAAAATAATTTATATCTTAACATGTAAATGCATTGACACCACTATACTGGAAGATATAATGAAGTAACAAGATGCACCAGTTAAATTGAATAAAATTGTATTTCAGGGAAGTAAGATAAACTATACCATAAAAGAATCACAGGAAAAACAAAAGGGAATAAAATGTACTGTTGGGATAAATAATAACAGACCAGACTTACTTGCATATGATAACAGAAAGCCTGAAAAGTTGTATAGGGCAGTACTACACATTACAGGCATCTAGTATTCCTCACCTCTAAATGCCTTTAATCCCCCCTCTCTTTTGTGACAATCCAGATGCACCTACAGGCTTCCAGAATGCCCTGAGGAAATTAACACTGTCATGATTGAGAACCACTGCTCTGGACATTTCTCCCTCCTTCCCTTACTCCCTCTTAATCCCTGATCATGATGTCCTTAGGATTCTTCTCAGTCACCTGTTTGGTATGTTCAGTTTGGAAACCTAAGATCTCCATAGTCACATTGTATTGATGTATTAATACATAATTTTCTTTCTTCTCCATTCACTTGTCTAATGCACTTGATCGGAAGGTTTTGGAGAGCAGAGATTGTACTACTGTACTCAATGTTGTATCTCCAGTACCCTGTATAGGCTGGCACATGGTAGTCACCCAAAAAATATTAATGAGTGGTGGGTGACAAATGAATCATCAGTTTCCCTTCATCTGTGGATTGTTGTTGTATAACTTGGAGCCAAGTCATAGGAATAGTTACTATGGTGGAAGTTCCACGATAGTAATCTTCATGTGAAAAGTACAGTTTCCTTGTAGAGGTGAAGGAAATGTAGTTTTTTGGGGGACTTCTAAATTATCTTATTAAAAATGTAGATTACAATAACTGAATAGCAAGAGTAGAGGCAGATTATGTACAAGATAAGACGTTTATATTCATACACCTTAATTGGGATGGTAAGGTGACTTTTTAAAATCAGGGTAGGATTTGTCAACCTAAATAACAAACAGAGAGAGGCTGTCTAAAAGAAAAGGGAAAAGAAAACAGAAATGTGCTTTATATAGGAATAGAGTATTGCAATGGGAATACACATGCCATTAAACTGTATGTATATTCAAGGAGGTAAAGGAAAACAAAGGTTTTTAAAGGCAAAATTAGGAGGATATACAATTGTTTTGAAATAATTATACTTGGCTACAAAGATCAATAGCAAGGGTAACACCAGTCCAAGATTAGACAAGCAGTTGCTGGGCAGATGTCCTTGCAGAAGTGTCTTGTGTCCAGCATACAATTGTGAGAACCCTCTCTTCATAGACTTCCCCAGCTTTGTTTGTCAGGATTTTTTAATATTAGTGACTCTGTTTTCATTCTGACAACTTTCACACATTTCATAAAGAAATACGGTAACAGGTTCTCTAGCTATTCACTGCTTTCTCTTATGGTACATTTCCTATAGATAATGCCAGGATTTTTCTTCTGCATGCATAAAAAGCATAAAGACATTTCCATCGACTCAGCCCTATACAAGAGTGATAGAGGATTGTACAACTTTTCTAAAACCACTAGTGCTTCCGTAAAATGTAATGCATAATGTTGGAATTTTCTTTTTAGTTCTTGAGATAAGTAAAGGAAACCAGAAAATTTAGAATCTCAGTGAATTTGTTAACTTCAAGTATGTGACTCCCTTTGTATCCTGTTCTTAGTGGATTTGGTCATTATATTAATTGATATACCTTACTGAAGAGTTTAAGCATTAAAAAAAAACTAGCATTATAATAAAATGTAAACACAAAATACTTGCATATTTTGCAAGTATAATTGGCAAGAATGATTTTCCCCTCTTCAGTAACAGGAAAAAAATTTCTAAATTGAATAACTAGTCTAATAAGTATGCCTCTTCCTCTCCATCAGGTAATCGAAGGTAAGTTTGCAATGTGATCCTATCCTGCAGAATACTTAATCTACACTAAATGGCTAAACATCAAAATGCAGGTGTCAGAGTTAGATAATAATTCAGAGTTTACTCTGTTAATCATGCTGTATTCTTCCAGTGATTGAGAATCATGAAATTCCATGATAGTAATCTTCATGTGAAAAGCACATATTTGTAAATTATATTTTTTTTTCCAGACGTATAGGAGAAAATTTGAATGCCTCAGCAAGTTCTGTAGAAAATGAGCCGGCAGTTAGTTCAGCAACTCAAGCAAAGGAAAAAGTTAAAACCACAATTGGAATGGTTCTTCTTCCAAAACCAAGAGTTCCTTATCCTCGTTTCTCTCGTTTCTCACAGAGAGAGCAGAGGAGTTATGTGGACTTGTTGGTTAAATACGCAAAATTTCCTGCAAATTCCAAAGCTGTTGGAATAAATAAAAATGACTACTTTCAGTATTTGGTATGTATTCTATTCTTCAGCTTCAGAAAAAATGTTTAAAATTAGGAAATATTTTTATTTAAAATTTGCATTTATGTTTTTAGGTATGGTCATATTTTTAAAAATGGAAAATTTAAGTTTAATTGACAGTATTGGTGCTTTAATTCTTTTGTTGGTTCTATTATAGTTCAGGCATTTTGCTCTACTTCAGAGCATGTCTCACTTCAGTTGATCTTAAGTACTAGCAGTAGAACTTTACATAGCTTATTGTACCAATTTTTAATTATTGCTTAAGTATTACTTCAATTAAGAAGTTTCCAAATTCTCAGTTATATAAATGGTGCTGTACCAAACATCTTTGTATGAAAATCTTTGTTCATATCTCTAGGATTGTTTCCTTAAGATAAATGCATAAAAATTAAATTGCTAGATCAAAGACTGTGCACGTTTTTAACACATTGATCTATAGTAATTCACATGAGTAAATTGTTCAGCAAAAAGTTTAAACCAGTTTGTTTGTACCACTATTTTAGGAAAGTTCTTTAAAAAAAAAAAAAAAACAAAACAAAACCTATCTTCACCAATACTGGGCATTATCTTTTTTGCCTCTAATTCGAGGCAAAATAAGGGAAAATGACCTCTTTACATTAATTTAATTACATTGATTACTAATG
>NW_012151618.1:9044920-9048053 GCF_000956105.1 Propithecus coquereli | reverse complement strand
GCAAATTGGAAAGATGAAAAGGCTCAATAAGCATGTGCCTCATGAGCTGACTGAAAATCAAAAAAATTGTCGTTTTGAAGTGTTGTCTTCTTGTACACAGCAACAGTGAAGCATTTCTCAATCAGATTGTGACGTGCAACGAAGAGTGGATTTTATACAACAACTTGCAATGGCCAGCTCAGTGGTTGAACTGAGAAGCTCCAAAGCACTTCCCAAAGCCACACTTGCACCAAAAAAAGATCATGGTCACTATTTGGTTGTCTGCTGCCTGTCTGATCCACTACAGCTTTCTGAATCCCCCTTCTCAGATTACATCTGAGAAGTATGCTCAGCAAATCGATGAGATGCACCGAAAACTGCAACAGCTGTGCTGGCACTGGTCAACAGAAAGGACCGAATTCTCCACCATGACAAAGCCCAGCTGCACGTCGCACTACCAACACTTCAAAAGTTTAACAAATTGAGCTATGAAGTTTTGCCTCATCTGCCATATTCACCTGACCTCTCGCCAAGTGACTACCACTTCTTCAAGCATCTCAACAACTTTTTGCAGGGAAAACACACAACCAGCAGGATGCAGAAAATGCTTTCTAAGAGTTTGTTGAATTCCAAAGCACAGATTTTTATGCTACAGGAATCAACAAACTTATTTCTCGTTGACAAAAATGTGTTGATTGTAATGATTCCTATTTTGATTAATAAAGATGTGTTTCAGCCTAGTTATAATGATTTAAAATTCGCAGTCCAAAACCGCAATTACTTTTGCACCTGCCTAACAGTATTTACTGGGTGGAGGCCAAGGATGCTGCTAAACATCCTAAATGCATGTGCCATCCCTTACAACAAAGAATTATCCAGCCTAATGTGTCAATGGTGCTTGTGTTAAGAAACTCTAATCCGAAGGTTTTACAGTTTTAACTTTTAAGTGTAGGTCTTTGTTCATTTTAAGTTACTTTTGTATAAGATGTGAGGTAAGGATGAAAGTTCATTTCTTCCCTATATCTAGTTGTTCTAGCATAGTGGTTTTCAACTTAGAGTGATTTTTGCCTCATAGGGAACATATGGCAATGTCTGGAGACATTTTGGGTTGCCACAACTGAGTAGGGCGTACTTACGACATCTAGTGGGTAGAGCCAGAGATGTTGCTAAATATCATACAATGTACAGGACAGCCCCACACCACAAATAATTATCTGGTCCAAAATGTCAGTAATGCCAATGTTAAGAAACTACTTAGCACAATTGGTTGAAAAGGCTATTTTTTCTCTTAATTACCTTGTCGCTCACATGGATCAATTTCTTGATTCTATATTGTTCCATTAACAAAATGGAACATGTCTGTCTTTATGCCACAACCATAGGGTGTTGATTACTGCAGTTTTATGGTCTTGTAATCATGTGATGGAAGTCCTGCAACTTTGTTCTTTTTCAAAATTGTTTTGGCTCTTATCAGTTCTTTGCATTCTCTTGTAAATTTTGAAATCAACTTGGCAATTCCTACAAAAAACTAGGTGGGATTGTAATTGGGATTGCTTTAAATCTATAGATGTGTTTTACACATATCTTTTAAAGCAGTGTTTAGCTAGATTGCTTTTCTTTTAAAATAAAATCTGATAATCTTTTGTCTTTTAATTGGAAAGTTTAGTCACATTCATTATAATTGATTGGTGTATATGGGCTCTCTTGTGTTTTCTGTTTCTCTTATTTTTTCTGTGCTTCTTTCTTTTTTACTTCTTTTGAGGGAGTTTACCTATTTTCTGCTTTCTTTTCCCCTCTCTATTGATTTGGAATTTCTGCATTCTTTTTCTGTTCTTTTACTAGTTACTCTTGACTTTTTCCAACGAATACTTCCTTTATCCAATATCTTAACCCTTTTCCCAAACAATGCAAAAACCATAGAGCATTTTGACTCTCATCACATCCCTCCCGACTTACATGCTGCTGCTGTTGTAATGCCGTCTTTTTTAACCCTACCTGTATTATTATTTTATATGGACTATGTTTTCATTTACCTACAAAAAACATTTACCAAATTTTTGGCCCATCATTCTTTCTTCCTAAACCTACATTCTGATATCCTTTCATTCTTCCTGATATTCCTTTGATGACAGTCTCTTGGTGGTGAACAATCTCTTTTTTTGTTTATCTGGAACTATTTTTGTTTTGTTTTTGTTCTAGTAAGATAATTTTATTCATACACAGTTCTAAGTTGAAAGTTATTTTTTCTCAACATTCGAAGTTATTCTACATTTTCTGTCTAGTTATTATTGAAAAGTGTGTTATCTGTTTAATTGTCATTTCTTTTAGGAAATCTGCCTTCTCTCTAAACTTTATTTCTATTTTTGGTGTTTTAGAATTTCATTATAACATGCTTAATATGCTTTTTTTTTGTTTAATCCTGCTGGTTCATTGTGTTTCTTGTGTCTGTGAATTCATATTCTTCATCAGTTCTGGAAAATTCTCAACGGTTTTCAATTATTCCTTCTCCTTTGTTCTCTCAACTCTTTCTGGGATTCCCAAATTTCCCTGGGGTAGACCTCAGGCTGTCTTCCATTTCTCTCTTTTTTAAAAAAATTGTGATAAAACATATATAACATAAAATTTGCTATTTTAAGTGTACAGTTCAATGGCATTAAATACATTTATATGGTTGTGCAACCATCATCACAATCCACCTGCAGAACTTTTCATCTTCCCAAAACAAAATTCAATCCTCATTCATATAGTGGTGTATAAAAAATAAAATTAAAATACAAAAAACCAAAAACCTGAAACTCAATTCGCATTGATCAATGACTTCCTGTGCCTTCCTCCCCCCAATTCCTGGCAATCACCATTCTACTTTCTATCTCTAAGAATTTGACTACTCTAGGTACCCTATGTAAGCAGAAACATTATAGTATTTGTCTTTTTGTGACTGGCTCATTTTACTTGGTGTAATGTCCTCAGAGTTCATCCATGTTGTAGTATGTGTCAGAATTTCCTTCCTTTTTAAGGCTGAATAATATTCCTTTGTATGGATATAGCACATTTGTCTATCTGTTCATCTTTTTTTTTTTTTATTTTTTCCTCTATGATATTGGGTTTTTTCTAATGTCTGATGATCCTTGGTTGTTGGTTTATATATATATGA
>NW_012151618.1:9043513-9044870 GCF_000956105.1 Propithecus coquereli | reverse complement strand
AGCTCAAACAATCCGCCCGCCTCGGCATCCCAGAGAGCTAGGATTATAGGCGTGAGCCACCGCGCTCGGCCACACATTTAATTTTTTAATCAATTTTATTGTATAATTTACATATAATAAAAATTTACCCATGTTAAGTGCATTTCAATGAGTCTTGACACATTTATACACCTGTGCAACCACAACCACAATCACGATATGGAATATTTCCATCATACCAAAAGATCCCTGGGAATCTTCCTATTCATGGCATGGCACCAGGAAACCACTAATACGCTTTTTCATCACCATGGTTTAGATTTGCCTTTTCTAGATTTCCATAAAAATTGAATCATATACAGTGTTTTTTTGTGTCTGTCTGCTTTCAGAATTTTTTTGAGATTTATTGACATTGATGCAAGTAGCCATGATTTGTTCCTTTTTATTCCTTTTTGTTTTATTGTATGGTTATACCAAAATTGACTTAGCTATTCAACCTTTGGTGAGCATTTGTATTATTTCTAGTTTGAGGCTATTATGAATAAAGCTTCTATGAAAATTCTTGTAGAAGGCTTTTTGGGAACCTATGTCTTCATTTGTCTTAGGTAAATTCCAGATCATATGGCAAGCAGTCTAATTTTATTAGAAACTGCCAAACTGTTTTTTATAGTGGATGTACCATTTTATACTCTCATCAGCAATGTATGAGAGTTCCAGTTGCTCCACACCTTCATATTATTAATCTTTTTAATTTTAGCCAACCTGACAGGTGCATAGTGGGTCTCATGGTTTTAATTTGCATTTCCCTAATGACCAATGAACATCTTTTTATGTGCTCAATCATGTTGTATATGTTCTTTTGTGAAATGCCTATTAAAATCTCTTGCTGATTTTTTAATGCCTTTATTTTTATTGTCATAAAAGTTCTTCATATATTCTGAATACAAGTTCATTATATATATAGTTTTATCCCAGTTTGTGACATATTTTTAAATTTTTAAAATAGGTATGTCTCAAAGAACCAACTTTTAATTTTATTGAAGCCTAATTTTTCAAAATTTTTTATGATTAGTGTTCTTACGTGTTCTAGCATAGAAATATTTACCTACCCCAAGTGGTTCTCAACTGGAGTCAGTTTTACATCTTCAAACCTCCCCTCCAGGGGTCTTTGGCAATGTCTGGAGACATTTTTATTTGTTACAACTGATGGAGTGCTACTATTAGGTTGGTGCAAAAGTAATTGCGGTTTTAACATTGTTGAAATTTGCCATTTCGTATTGAAATACATTCTTCAATAAATGTGCTTATGTTATACATCATTTTAATGCACATCTCTTGCTTTGTTTTTTTTGCTAATGATTTATTACTTGCTATTTAT
>NW_012151618.1:9041404-9043463 GCF_000956105.1 Propithecus coquereli | reverse complement strand
ACATTTAAATGGTTTAGATAGTAAGTTTTATATGAATTTTACCACAATTAAAAAAAATAAAACTAGTCATTATAAATTGGGGGGCAGCAGGGATATTAGTTTTACTGTTTAAAAAAAATACTTTGTAAGGTAGAATTTTGTTGTTAATGTGAACCAGAAGAGTGATTCTTCTAAATAAAAGGAAGCATTTGATTTTTAATTACTCTGTACCTAAATATAATACACTCAAATGGAATGTCATATTATTCTATGTGGAAAAGGAACTGGCAGCTGCTCCTATTTTAATAGTGCCTTTGAAAGGACCAGAATGATGTTTTTAAAACATAAAGCATATCCCCTCATTTCACTGGTTTATAATGGCTTCCCATCTCTCTTAGGAAGTCTTTATAAAGTTCTACAATGCCCTACCTGATCTCTCCCCTTCTCCCATCACCTAGCTTCATCTTCTTTAAATCGCCTTCTCAGATGTTATACTCCTACCTACTGGCCTCTTTGTGTTTCTTGAATATTTCCGAATGTGGTCTTGCTTTAAGGCCTTTGGCATTTACTGTTCCCATTTTTCTGCCAAGTTGTTCCTTAGATATCTGCATGGATTAGTGCCTTGATCCTTTTAGGTCTCTGTTCAGATATCACCTTCAGTAAGGATGTTCCTGATTACCCTACAGGAAATAATATCACCATCAGTGTTTCCTTTACTACGTTTTATTTTTGTTTATTATCTTTTTCCATACTCCTATATGTAAGCACTGTTTTGTTCATTGCTGTATTCCTAATGATTAGAATAGTGCCTGGCACACAGTGCTCTGGTGCTCAGTATAAATATTCATAGAGTGACTATAAAAATGCTTATTAGCAAAGTACATTGTTTGGTAGCTAATGGTAAATAAATATATACAGCTTAACAAATACTTTTATAGTAAACACCTATGTAACTCTTACCCTAGTCAAGAAATAAAACATTACCAGTAACCCAGAAGCCCCCTGTGTATCCTTACCAGATAATAACATTCCTTCCTCCTTGAATAAATCACTATCCCAGCTTTGGTGGTGATAATTTCTATACCTTTTTTTTTTTTGTGATTCTTCTTCCTCTCTTTTGCCTGATTTTGAATTTTATGTGAACAGAAGCCTTTTGTGCGTTCCTTCTTTCACTCAATATTGTGTTTGTGAAATTCATACGTTGTGTGTAGTTGTAGTTCATTCACTTACGTTTCTATCCATTCTATGAATAAACTATAATGTATTCTTTTGATCAAAATGTGGGTTGTTTCCAACAAAATGTGGGTTGTTTCCAGTTTGGAGCTATTCTAAGCAATACTCTTTTGAAAATAACCATACATCGTATCTCTTGGTGCACATGTGCACACATTTCAGTTGGATTTGCAGATGTTCCTTGACTTATGATGGGGTTACATCCCAATAAGCCCATCTTAAGTTGAAAATGCATTTAATGTACCTAACCTCCTGAACATCATAGCTTAGCCTAACTTACCTTAAATGTGCTCAGAACACTTACATTAGGCTACAGTTGGGCAAAATCATCTAAAACAAAGCTTACTTTATAGTGAAGTGTTGAGTATCTTGTAATTTATTGAATACTATACATTATGACTGAATTGTGGCAGTTTTACACTACCATAAAATTGAAAACTTGTAAGTTAAACCATCGTAAGTCGAGAACTGACTGTATACCTAGGAGTGGAATTATTTGGTCATAGGGTATGCATGTCTTCAACTTGAATAGATAAGGCAAAGTGTTCTCCAAAGTGGTTATGCCAATTTATATTCCAACCAACAGTGTGTTCTGCTGCTCAACATCCTTGATACCAGTTGATATTCACAGTCATTTTAGTTTTAGCCAATCAAGAGGTTATGATGCTATGTATATACAAGATTGAGTATGTTTTCATGTGCTTATTGGTCATTTTTTCTTGGCAAAATGCCCTCAAGTCTTGCTTTATACTGGATTGTTCATTTTCTTATTGATACATGAGAGTTCTTTGTGTATTCCAAATGTAAAACTTTATGGGCTATATATGTTACAAATTTTTTTCTTTTT
>NW_012151618.1:9015616-9028804 GCF_000956105.1 Propithecus coquereli | reverse complement strand
TTTTTTTTTGAGACAGAGTCTTACTCTGTCGCACTGGGTAGAGTGAAGTGGCATCATCATAGCTCACTGTAACCTCAAATTCTAGGCTCAAAGGATCCTCCTGCCTCTGCCTGCCAAGTAGCTGGGACTTACAGGCACATACCATGATGCCCTGCTAATTTTTCTATTTTTAGCAGAGATGGGGTCTCGCTCTTGCTCAGGCAAGAGCTCCTTGAACTGAGCACAAGCAATCCTCCCTCCTCAGCCTCCCGGAATGCTAGGATTACAGGCATGAGCCATCGTGCCCAGCCCCTGTTCATCTATTAATGGACACTTGGGTAGCTTCCACCTTTTAGCTGTTGTAAATAATGCCGCTAAGCATTTGAGTGTATGTATATCTGTTCAAATCCCTACTTTTCAAGGCTTAAATGTAGAAGTCTCATGTTCAGCTCCACCTAGATCTTAGAACTGGTTGAATGAAGCATTTGCCCTCGAGCCACCTCACCTTTCATGGGTTTTCTTACTGCTCACTGCCCCTGTTTCTCTGTGTGTTTGAGGTATATTTATTGATTTATGGTTCTTGGAGATTTTCTTAGCTCTTCACCAACCCCAGCAATGCATAAAAATTGTTATATTATACTTTATCCAGGATCTAGTTTTATTTGAATAGGAGGGTTCTTCAGTGTATCTACTCTACCATTGAAAAATTGGAAAAGGGGTTATGAAACTACACATGAAAAGATATACTGGAGTAAAGCTATTGTTTTGTAATGTCACACATTTTACAAATGTCTGAAGGTAGAGGGGATATAGACATATGATAAAGATATTGCTAAGAGCTTTTGTGATATAAAATATATTCTAAATGATTCAGATAAGGTTTGTTGACAGATGAAAAAATAATGTATTTTAGAAGATAATATATGTGTGTATTTTAATTATAAACATCTCATCTCCCCACCACCAACACAACTGTGTGTCTCAGAGTTATTTACATATTATCACAAGTGGCACATACTCTTCTTGGGTAAAGCTGTGAATTTTATTTCCTTACCGATTATATTTCCTGATAAATTATTAATATTTTTAAGAGTTTGTAGAGAATAAAATACTAAGTACACCATCATTTGAATTAGTTTCAACATCTCTCAATTATTTTTTGATTGTAGATTAGAAAGACCTGTAAGATAACTACTTACTTAATTCATTGGTCTTGGGAATCCTTTTAGAGTATTAAACTTATTTCTAATCATTCATATAACAGCTTTTATTTCAGTAAAATGTGTTGAAATTTTCATAGGACTTTCTTTGACAATTTCTTAAGTAGCATAGAAAATATGATATGATGTGTCTTCTCTATTTAATTTCAAATTATGAGAGTGCTAATTTTAATATTATTAAATATCAGTATTTAAAGAAATTAGGTTAAAAATTGTTATGAAAATAGATTAAGTAAGGAATATACAACATATGTATTGTTAGAAGCTTGATTGATGAAATGAAGCTAATTTTTGCAATAAATAATTATATAGTCACATGTAACTAAAATTTTTTTGCCTTATAAGGGAAGTACAATACAAATGAATTTTTCTTTGTTTTTTAGCAAATTTTAAAAGCTTGCATTGAACAAGTGAAAAGGTATCCAGAATTTTATACTCTTCATGAAGTCACCAGCTTAATGGGATTCTTCCCATTCAGAACAGAGATGGGATTAAAGTTAGAAAAAACTCTTCTTGCATTGGTAAGGTTTTTCTTTATTTTTTAGCAAATTTTAAAAGCTTGCATTGAACAAGTGAAAAGGTATCCAGAATTTTATACTCTTCATGAAGTCACCAGCTTAATGGGATTCTTCCCATTCAGAACAGAGATGGGATTAAAGTTAGAAAAAACTCTTCTTGCATTGGTAAGGTTTATCATGTGAAAAGTATAAGCTTTTTTTGTCTAAAACATATCTGTATTTCATGCATATATTATTTTGTGTTTTAATTTTGAGCAATATTGAGATAACTTTTAAAATATGTAATACAAATCTGTGTCCCTTTCTTTTTATTTTATAGATCCAAATACTTGATGTTTTAAAAAGTGCCACTACTAACTTTATTTCTTGATTTCCTTTTCTTACTTTCCGTTTTTCTTATTGCCCCTGAATATAAGCAGGAAGCCCTTTTTCTTTTAAGGTATTTTATTCACAAACATATTAAAAATAAGTGTGTACAGAGTATATTTTAGTTTCTACTATATGCTATTATGATTTGTACTTCATGAAAAGAGAGGATAGAATTTAAAGTGGCATCTAGCAGAACATGGTGCTTTAAAAAAAAATTCAAAGTGGCAGGGAAAATTCTATGAAACCCTTCTCTTGAATCTTTTTTTTAAAAAAACAAAACATTGGTGGTGGTTGTCAAGTAAAAACATGAATATCTTGGCTTAAAGAGGTTCTAAATTTGACATTTGCATTTAGAGAATAAGTTTCAATTAAGAGTTTTGTATTATGAAGGATACTTTTCTCAGAAAAAAATACATGAGAATTTTTATAGTAAAGTGATTTGTTTTTTTCCAATTTAGGGCAATGTAAAATATGTGAAAACAGTATTTCCCTCAATGCCTGCAAAATTGCAGCTCTCAAAAGATAACACAGCTACCGTTGAAACACCAGAACAAACAGCTGAAGCTATGCATTATGTAAGTACCAAGGTGATTTTGGATCTTCCTAAATAATCTTTTATACCTCACAAAGTACATATAACCTGATTGTTCTAAAGTGCCCTTTCTGACTGTCTTCATTCTTTTTATTACTTTACCAAAGAAATTTTCAATAAGTATAACCAAGTAACAAGTTATGTGTTGTTTTTCAGGATATTAGTAAAGATCCAAATGCAGAGAAGCTTGTTTCAAGATACCACCCTCAGATAGCTCTAACTAGTCAATCATTATTTACCTTATTAAATAATCATGGACCAAACTACAAGGAACAGTGGGAAATTCCAGTGTGTATTCAAATAATACCTGTCACAGGTTTGTCATTTGCTATGTCAAGTAATACTCCGAAAAAGGGGTTGGAATAGTTCCACTTCAGCTGTCTAAACATAGGTGGTCATTTGTCAAACAAAAATATAAGTCTTGATTTAAGGAGGATGTAAATTTGACATTTACCTTCAGTAGAACTTTTTCATATATAAAGCTACTATAAAATTGATACTTCTAAATGAATGATTAGGTCTATAGTACCTGAAGTCATGTTGGGGGGTAAGAGAGAAGTAACTGCGCTAAGGTGGCCAAAAATACATGAAATGGTGAGGTTCTGTCTTTCACTGAAATGAAAGGAATGCAGTACTTTATTAGACAACCTCAAATGGGTGAGTTTCTAGTACTTATTTGTCTTTTATTGGAATTCAGAATTACAGTAAGTCTGTACTTATAAGCAGTGGGATAGTCTCTCTTTTGACAATAAAATTAATATTTGCACATTAATTCCTCTATATGAAAAAATTATTCCCCCTATTGTTAAGGTTTATATATTTTTTTCATATCTTCCAGAATTAATATTACTATATATTACAACATAAATACAATAAATAAAAGACTACATCTAATGAAACAGAACTACAAATTAGAGTTAAATGTATTAATAATATGTTCTTGATGGTAAAAATTTCATCACTTTTTGCAAGTTCATATAAGGACTGAGTAACAATGGCAGTAAGACTATAACAGTAAAAAACAGAAAATCCTTTTTAAACATTGTTAGAAAGAGAACATATTTCTCCTGCCAGTTGGATTCTCTTGCCCTTAGATTTCTAAGGGACTTTAAAATCTTCTAGTCCAATGGTGGCAAATATGTGGGACGTGTGCTACTACTGTCCTGTCCTATGTCTCTTTAGTGATCCTTATTTCATACATCCTGTTTTTTTTAAAAATATGACTATTAGATACTAATCACCCCTTTTCTTCTGTTTCTGTTTTAAGGTTCAAAACCAATTAAAGTAATATATATTAATTCACCACTTCCCCAAAAGAAAATGACAATGAGAGAGAGAAATCAAATGTTTCATGAAGTTCCATTAAAACTCATGATGTCCAAAAACACATCTGTTCCAGTCTCTGCAGTATTTATGGACAAACCTGAAGAGTGTATATCTGAAATGGATGTATGTAGTGTGTTTTTTTTTCCTTAGGGGAATGTACTTTTTTATCCTTTTGAAGCCTAAAGTTTTATTGCAAGTCTCTAAGCCTAATAATTAAAAATACAGGCCTTAGATTCAAACTTAAGATTGAATTTCAAGTCTAGCTAGACTTTAGGCAACTAACTTAATCTCCCTAAGCCTCAGTTTTCTCTTTCTTTTTTTTTTTCCTTTTATTCCTCCCAGTTTTCTCTTTTCATACAGGAAGGGTGTTAATACCTACTTCACAAGGTTGTTGTTGAGGGTTAAGTTTGGTATTACATATAAAATACTGAGCACAGTTTTTAGTATGTGTGTACTAAAAACTCAGTCAATGATGATGGTAGTCATGCTAATGGGTTAATCTGAGGTTTTGTTTCATTGGTCTCATTCATATTCAAAAGTTGTTCAGTGTAAACAGGAACAGATGAGCTTAATTTGGTTAGTACAGAAAATGTTTGGCCAGATTGTTAATCCTTTTCAGTATATTTGGTAACTGTATGACCTTGGGCAAATTATATAATCTTTCCATGTCTAGTTTGCTCATCTGTAAAATGGGTATCATGATTACCTAACTCATAGGATTGTTTGGGTTTAGATGAGGTAACACATGTAAAGCATTTAGAGTGACACTTGACACTCTATAAATAATAGGTTTTATTATTCTGTGTGTTTTAAAATATTTTTTCAATGATTATTAAAGACATTGTTTATCAAAAACTTGATTTATTCATTCCACAAATTTTTATTAAGTAGGTGTTGTTCTGTGTACTGAGGATAAAGCAGTGAATAAAAACAAAATCTCTTTTCTCTCAGAGCTTACATTAGTGGCAGAGGGTGCAGATATTTAATAAAACAACAGCAAAAAAGTAGTTAGTGATAATGCTATGGAGAAAAATGGAGTAGGTTAAGAGGAAATAGGGAGAGGGGTGGGGATGGGGCTATTTTATATTCATGATCAAGATTACCTTTCTGAGGACAGGACATATAAACAGAGATTTCAATAAAGAGAGGAAGCAAGCAAAATTTAAAAATAAAATATAAAAATGAGCTCATTCAATTTTAAGGTTATTGACCTTTTGTATTTGTTTATGTTTTTCTGTATTTGCCATTTGCCTTTTAAGAAAGCAGTTCCAACTTTTCATACATTTTCTTCTTATACATTTTACTTTTTAAAATCTACCAAAAACTCATATTGGTGTGAGATGAATGTCAGGAGGTAACAAGTGCTATAAAGAATACGAGGGCCTGGGCACGGTGGTGTGCACCTGTAGTACCCGCTACTGGGGAGGCTGAGGCAGGAGGATCACTTGAGCCCAGAAGTTCAAGTTCAAGGCCATGATTATACCACTGCACTCCAGCCTGGGCAACAAAGCAAGTCCTCATCTCATTAATTAATTAATTTTTCAAAAAACATGAGGCAGGTTAAGAGGAATAAAAAGTGACAGTGACTCCTTTCAGTAATAGTAGACCAGGTAATTTGGACATATTATGAACGTTCATATTATGATGTCAATTACAAAAGCTGGATGAGATGTAAAAATGTCTTTCTTAGAAGCATTAAAGAGCTAACAAGATAGCGAGGAATTACAGGGCTGAGATTCTAAAGAAGACAGGAATTCAGAAGATAAGCTTGGGATCTTTTTGCCCTGGATAATATTTGCCAGTTCTGAAGAGGCAACTGAGAAAATCAACTGTGCTTTTGGCAGAATCACAGGACTAGGGGAACAAAAGTCAGAGTTCAGTTTTCCACCAAGGGCTTGGACCCCAGGAATAAGGGTGAACCAGAAATAAATCAGCTTTCTCAGAGACTATAATTACAGCCTGAGTTTTCAGGCCCTGAACTTCAAGTAAAATGCTTTCGGATTGCTAGTGTCTCCATACACCTAGGAAAAGTAGTGAAAATAATTCTTGGAGGAAGATAATGTCATTTTGAGCCTCAAATTATGATATTTCTGATTTTTAATGTCCAGTATTCTAATTGTTGCTTTCTGAGTATTCTGTGACTATCATTTTGATTTCTTCTTTTATTTAACAATTTGGAATGTTTTTAAATTTCCACGTGCTTGGATTTATTGTTGTTTGTTTAAATTTTTCTTAGTGATTTCTAATTTTGCTTCCTTCTGAACAGAGAGTAAGACCTTAGCAGATTCTGCTTTGCCCTATATTGAGATTTTCTTTGTATATTAATTTATAGTCCATTTTTAGAAATGCCCCTTGGATTTTGGGGAAGGAAAAGGTATATGTTTGTAGTTTATTTGCCTATGTGTTTTCAATCTTTCATGTATATTAGTTTCCATCATTTAATATTTTTCATACTTAATATATCCCTATTTTTACTTAGAGTGTATCATTAACACAAGTACAATTGTGTTTCTCTCAAATTTTCCATTTATTTTTCAGTTTGACTATATATTTTGATATTGTTATTTGGCATGTCACAATTCATGACCATTATCTATTTATCTGGATTTTATCCTTTTTTAACATAGTATTCCTCCTTTTTCTATCTAATACTTCTTCTATTGAATTCTGCTTTGTCTAATACTTATATTGCTATTCCTCCTCTTTTTGTTTCTTGATGGCATCTCTTGTTTTTAATCTTTTTGTGTAGGAATACCTCATTTAAGCAGCATATAGTATAATTTTACATTTTTACTAAATTTTATAGTCTTTATTTCAGTAGGAGTGACCGTTTACAGAGAGGCTACTTACTATGTGCCAGGCACTATGCCAAGAAGAGACTTTCTATATATAATTTCTCATTTACTGTTTAGAACAAATCCAAGAAGCTGACCCTATTATACCTATTTTAGAGATGAGGAAATTGAGGTTCAGAGAGGTTAAATAACTTACATGGGTTGATCTTTCTTACCTGTTGCCTGACTGCTGTTGGAATCTTTCTCTCAGATCTAGTTGTATGGGTGTAGATAACCCATCACCACATTCCCATGTTATTTATCTAAAGTGCTCTGCTCGATTGAGGAGAGATCTTCTGGTGCTTGTCTACTTGTAGAGGGGACAATTTATTCCTGAGTAAATTAAAGCTGTGTGTAGTTCTTCCATTATCAAAACAGTAAATGAAAAACTACAACCTTAATGACTTCATGTCCCAGAATGAAATAAACTTCCTGTTCATTTCTGCCCCATCTCTTATTACTGAGAGTTGTTTTCCCTCAGTAGATGTGTTAAGAAAGTCACTGACTGATGTTAGGGATGCACTAGAGGCTGGCGACATTTCTCTGGCTGCATTAGAAAGCGGTTTCCTCACAGTGGCAGAGAGGGGCTTTCTTCCTGCTCAGGTAAGCCATGGTGTCTCTGCAAGAGTATACAGAAAAGGCATAAATGAAAACCTACTGCCTTCCTGTTTTGGCCCTACATTTCTTCTTTGTGATCTTGTCTATTTTTGACTAGCAGAAATTCCTCTTGGGATATGGTAGTTCACAAGTATTCCCTGTTTCCTGTGCTGTTACAACTTTGGCAAATGTGTCTGTTTTTAAGAACATTTCAATAGAAAGGTAAGGTTAAACAGTTGCTAGTAGTTTGTTGTCTTTTTAAGCAAGAACATTTTAGAGCCATTAGACTCTTCTTTATGCTTTTAAAGAGCATGAGCTATGTATGAGAGAGATAGGGATGTTAAGAGATAGGAGAGGACAGCCTGAAATTTTTATTAATTATTTACCAATATATTTTTTAAGACATCCTATGAAGTTAATGAGTGCCGAAAAATTGAGACTCTTGAAAATTCGGATCTGGATTTCGATGATGATGTCACAGAACTTGAAACTTTTGGAGTAACCACCAGCAATCCATCAAAGTCACCAAGTCCAGCAAATACTTCTGTAGTACCCAACATGACAAATACTCCCACAGCCCCCAAAGCAACAGCTATACCTGTGGCACCAAGTGCACCAGACATTTCTGCTAATTCTAGAAGTTTATCTCAGATGCTGATGGAACAATTGCAAAAGGAGAAAGAACTGGTCACTGGTATGGAGGGTGGCGCCGAAGAGTGCAAAAATAAAGATGATCAGGAAGGTGAATCATGTGGTGAAAAGGTGTCAAATTCTGACAAGTCATTGATGCAAGATAGTGACTTGAAAACATCTGAGGCCTTGCAGTTAAGAAGTTCTAAGGAAATTGAAATTTCTAATAAAACTGATATGACTACAGATGTGGTACATGCCAATGATGAAAGACTAAATGTTCTAGAAAACATAGACAACTCAAAGGAAAAAACTGTTACATCAGAAGCAGCTAAAACTGAAGATGTAATTCTTTGCAATAGTGATACAGACGAGGACTGTTTAATCATTGATACAGAGTGTAAAAATAATAATAATAATGGAAAGACAGCTGTTGTGGGTTCTAATTTAAGCTCTAAACCAGCTAGCCCAAATTCTTCCTCAGGACAGGCATCTGTAGGAAACCAGACTAATACTACTTGTAGTCCAGAAGAATCATGTGTTTTAAAAAGACCTATCAAACGAGTGTATAAAAAATTTGATCCAGTTGGAGAGATTTTAAAAATGCAAGATGAGCTCTTAAAGCCAATTTCCAGAAAAGTACCTGAATTACCCTTGATGAATTTAGAAAATTCTAAACAGCCTTCTGTTTCTGAGCAACTCTCTGCTCCTTCAGATGCCTCCAATTGGCCAAAATCTGCATGGCCTTCTGCATTTCAGAAGCCAAAAGGACGTAAGTAAATATTTAAAAGGAACTTATACTGTTTTATCTGTTCCATTTCCTTAGATATTTCTCCCTCATTCCTTCACTTTCTCTTTGTCATAACCTGTTTTGTAATCTTTACATAGTCACTGATATTTCATTTATCCATCTATTGATCAGTATTTTAGCTTCTAAAATATCCTCTTTATAATAGATATGTGCCCAAGGGTATTTGGGTTTTGTTACCTATGTTTATCCAACATGTACAGTGGCTACTAAGCTATAGGTAACGTGGCTCACCAAATTGATGAAGAGTAAGTGCATCAAAAATAACCATACACATTGATCAATCCAAAATTTACGCTTGGTGTTCGACTGCAGTTTTGTGTGTTTCAATTTGTTTTAATTTTGTGAAATATAAATATCCTTAGCTCTCCCTAGATTAGTTATAACATTACTTTTTAAACTGTGTTTTTTCTTCTCATGATATGCTGTCTCACTAATTTATACTTTGCCTAGAGTTAGTGAAGGTAATAGTTAAAAGGAAAAGAAATGTAAAGTTTGGATTTCAGCTCTCACTGCAGTTCCACTAAAAGTAAACAGAAATGGTAATGGTGTGAGGGTTAATTAGGCAGAGGAAGTAGAAAGTTAAAGTTGATAGAAGTTTAAAAATAGTTAACTGAATTATTTTATAGTGGGTAAAGAGCTAATGTATTTTAAAATAAAAATGAGAAATATTATTTTTAAAGGATTGCCATATGAACTTCAGGACTATGTCGAAGATACATCGGAATATCTAGCTCCCCAGGAAGGAAATTTTGTTTATAAGTTATTTAGTCTGCAAGACTTGTTGTTACTCGTGCGTTGCAGTGTCCAGAGGATAGAAACAAGACCACGTTCTAAAAAACGGAAGAAAATCAGAAGAGTAAGTTGCTATTTGGCGAGTTAAGATATGGTAGTATAAGTAGACAATCAGCAAATATTTAACATCCTGTTGCTATGAAGTTTAATTTTAAATTGTTGATCGCTCTTATGGTAGTATTTCCAGGTTGAGTTTTTTTACTAAAATATTGAAATCAATTTTTATAAGGGAAATGTTTAATTATATATAATAGTCATAAATGCCAGGAACATTCTTGCATAGAATATACATGTTGAACAGCCCTAATCCAAAACTCTGAAATCCAAAATGCTCAAAATCCAAAACCTTTTGAATACTGACATGACTCCACAAGAGGAAAATTCCAACCTGACCACGTGTGATGGGTCACTGTCCTCATGCAGACAAAACTCTGTTTCATACACAAAATCATTAAAAATGCTGTATAAAATTATCCTCAGGCTATGTGTATAAGGTATACATGAAACATAAATGAATTTCATATTTAGACTTGGGTCCCATCCCCAATATATCTCATTATGTATATGTAAATATTCCAAAATCTAAAAAAAATCCCAAATCTGAAACAGTTTTGATCCCAGGCATTTTGGATAAGGGATACTCAACCTGTATAAACTTTATGAAAAACTGTACATCATAGATTTGACCTAGATTGGCACTATATTCCTGTTTTCTCTGTAAATTTGGATTTCCGTTATGACATGTGAGCCCCTTTCTCTCTAAATTTAGGTCTTTTCTTAACTCATTTTAGAAGTCCAAGTTTTGAAAGATAGGCTTTCACAAACATTTGGTCTTTCCAGGATTGTTAGAAGACCATATCTCTTCCTTTCTTTTTTTTCCCTGTTTTTTCTTTTGGGTTTGCTATAAATATTTTCCTCAGGAAAAAAAAGTATTTGCTATAGTTTGAGTAATTACTTCTTTCAGCAGTTTTCCATGTTTGATATTTGAAGTTCTCTTTCAAACTAGTTTGAATTTTTCTGTGAATGACTACTGAATTCTGGTAAATAAAGAGAAACTTCTGTATTATAATCGATTATGTAATAAATATTATAGTGTCTTTCCTTTAATTTTTTTAAGAGAATTTTTTCTGTTATATACATTTGTCATAGTATGCTTTTTTTTATTTTTAAGTTTTAGTGTCTCTGTCTCTTGTTATGTAACCCACTGCCCAATAAGAATCATTGACCACTTCAGAATGTCAGTGTGTTTTGGGATAGGGATCACATGAGTCCAAAATAGTAATGTTCCAGCACTGACCCTGTGGAGTATTCTCTGACTACTATATCATATCAAAGAATAACTGAAAAAAAATTAAAAAGGAAAAGTAGGAGAAACTTTTCCACACTGCTAATAACCACTGTAATGGTTTGACTACCATAACAAACTCTAAAGCTAATGCATCCAGGCCGGGCGCGGTGGCTCACGCCTGTAATCCTAGCTTCTGGTAGGCCGAGGCGGGCGGATTGTTTGAGCTCAGGAGTTCGAGACCAGCCTGAGCAAGAGTGAGACCCCGTCTCTACTAAAATTAGAAAGAAATTAATTGGACAACTAAAAATATATAGAAAAAATTAGCCGGGCATGGTGGCGCATGCCTGTAGTCCCAGCTACTCGGGAGGCTGAGGCAGGAGGATCGCTTGAGTCCAGGAGTTTGAGGTTGCTGTGAGCTAGGATGACGCCACGGCACTCACTCTAGCCAGGGCAACAGAGTGAGACTCTGTCTCAAAAAAAATAAATAAATAAAATAAAGCTAACCCATCCAAATCTAGGATGTATACTTTGTCTATCAGAATCCAGTGAACTTAGTGGAACTCTTGCTTGATGTTATTTTTATCCTTTAGTAAATAGAAGGAAGATTGTGAATAAATTATTAAATTCCTAAATTATTAAATTTCTAATTCTCATAATTTAGTTTTCATTATGGGTTCAGGCTTGAAATTTTAGAAACCAAGTGATTTCAAATTAAATATAAGGGTAGTGCTTTTTACAAGAGAAAATCAAGGAATGACAAAATAAGTTTGACATTAGTCTCCTTTAGATAAATGCTAATGTTCTCTGAATTAAGAGTTTACTTTATTTGCTAATTTCTTTCCTGTTTCATCTACATTTAACTGTGATAAATCTAAAAGCTGTAAACTTAAACATCTTGAATATATAGTGTCAGTGCTATAGATGGTATTTTCAACATTTTATTTCTTTAATTCTTACTTTCTCTGTCTCTCTGATTTATTTTGGGGCTAACCTCATTTCTTTCACTTCCTACCGTGTGAACCCATACCACTTTGTATTTCTTTCAGCTTGTAGTGCTTAGAAATTGTTGATGGCTGGTGTCTCTTAAGTAAGAATAGCCTAGGGAAATTTTGGATACTTATTTAATTCTTGAACAGGACAACTTGGTAAGGACATTGCCATTCATTTGACTAGACTGAAATTTGTCAGTGTTAAGACATAACCTTATAAGAAAGAATTCATTCTTCATCAAAATATGTCAAAACAGTTGAGCTCCAAAGAATATCCACATGGAAACCTTACATTTCTGATTGTGTCAGACTTGTAGTAAAATTCGAAAATTTTTTGTGAGGACTTATCATATTGCACCTATATGTAATAGTTTAGTAATGTACATGGTTTAAATCCCTTAGTAGACTGTGTGCCCCTTAGAATCGCGTCCTATTCATCTCTCTTTCACCCAAATATTTTATACCATAGAAACGCAATAAATAGGTACTGAATAAATGAGAAAAATGGAGAGGTAAGAGGGTATTGTTTAGGAAGGGAACTTTAGGGAGGTTGAGGCACTAGTTTGAAAAATTTTAAAGTGGTACTATTTAAACTAAATAGGTAAGAATATGTCCTCATTAATGTTTCCTTCCTAAAAACAAACTTGTTTAGATAAAGCTTTAAAATACTAAGAAGTCTCTTCAACCTCTGAGGTCCAACAACCTATCTCTCCTTTGTTTTTCCTTGGTTCTTCAATTCTGTGTTATCATAGTTGAGATTTTAGTTTCCAGTATCATTTACATTTCCTTATCAAAATTCTGCTTAATAAGAGCTGCACCGCAAAGGAGTTTCAAATGATGGGATGAAATGAAGAGGCAAATTTGGACCACAAGGTAAAGCTGGAATTTACTGAGTTCTGTACAAATTATGAAATCCAGACCAACTAAATTTGGATATTTTGATACTATCTGTTATCGTCTGTTTCAGTTAACCAAATATCCTAAGTGCTGTATGCTATTTAATAAAATGTACAAAAATTTAGATCCAGTTATTTTAAAATTTGTATTGGCATTCTAGGGCCATAAAAAAGGATCCTGAAGATGGCAAATGTTAGGAGGAATAGAAGATACCTAAAGAGTTTGATGAGCGAATACTAGCTATGAAATATTTATTTAGGAATGTATATAAAAGTTTAAAAGGTTTATGGGAAAAATTGGAAGATAGAACCAAGAAAACCTTTCACTGGGGAAAATAGGAACCACT
>NW_012151618.1:9012000-9014531 GCF_000956105.1 Propithecus coquereli | reverse complement strand
TGGAAATAGACTTTTTAAGAGCAGAATTTTCTTTGACAGATGAGATAGCATGAGCACAGTGAGCATGACTAACGTATTATTTCACAAACATGTATTTCTTTTCATATCCTCTTAGATCAATAATGGGTCTTAATTTATTAATTTACTTAATTTATGTAGTATCCTGAGCAGTGAACTCTGAATAGGTAATTCGTCACTTTGTGTCTCAAATAAAACCTTTATATTAATGATAATGACATCTATAGGTATTAATATAGGAATTAATGTTCATTCATTTACAAAATGAAAACAAACTGCTCAGAGTATTTGAGCCTGAGACAGTATGATTAATACTATAAAGGAGCAAAAAATTCTTGCCTTTTTTATTCTCTTCAGAATTTTTAGTATATATTACAATCATTGCTTCCCAGCATCTAGTTTTGAACCTTTGAGCAATTATGTACAATAGGCTCTGTTCTAAGGATTCTGCTGTCAGTCACATTCCCTGACAGAAATAAAATGTTGTATATGTGAGGAGGTATGTTGATTCTAGTTAGGGACAGGAGTGCCAAGGAGGGATTTCTTGTATCCATCCACCTCTCACCTGCATCATGGAGTGTTCTTCTATCTATCAGGCTCAAATGTATCCATCATTCTGTCTGAGTCCTATCCTAATTGAAAGGAAGAAATAAGATAACCTGAAAGCGTTTTGAAAGTAGCAAAGCTATATAGGCAAATGTATTTGCTATTAATAGTAAATCAATGGAGTTTTGAAAAAATATAATCTTGCATTGCAGCAATTTCCAGTTTATGTACTACCAAAAGTAGAGTATCAAGCTTGTTACGGAGTTGAAGCTCTGACTGAAAGTGAACTTTGTCGCTTATGGACTGAAAGTTTATTGCATTCCAACTGTTCATTTTATGTTGGTAAGTTATACAAGAGGCTTTGTTCTCTTTTTAATTTCCTTGTAAATACATACTTTTAAGTTCAATTGTAAATACTCCCATTCTGTACTTTTTTGTTTTCAATTTTCTGATTATATTAACATTCTTTTCTGTTAACCCCCCCATTCCTACTCCAGAATTAAATGGTGGGATGGAATTAGTGAAAGCAAATGTTTTGACTTCCCTCTTACTCCAAATCTGTTTAGATGTACAAGGATGTCAACATACTAATTTTATTTTTAAAATGCTTATTTAACAGTATAACTAACTAAAGATACATTCACGTTTTCTGACAAGCTTCTTTTAAAAGTACTGTTTAATTGATTTACTATTTAATTGACTTATGCATATATTTTGAAATTTTCTTAAAATTATAATGACATTGTTTTTTAAATCTTAAATACTATCTTGATGAAATGATTTTATACTTTTTGTTTTATTTTGGGGGGACAGGAATTAAGAAGGGGTTTAGTTTGCATTGCCTGGGTTCATGTACAATTAACATATCTCACATGATAGATTACTTGCTAATCATTATTGGTATTGTTTCCTCCCACTGGAATGCTTAATCTCAAACATCTCGGTTCATCTTATAGCTTTCAATCTCGCTTAACTATCTCAAACTGCCCCTTCATGCAGTCATTTCCTTCTCGTGATCTCTCAGTGCATTGTCTTTTACTTCTCTTATGACTTGTTACTTTCTACTTTATTATTCTTTCATACACCTATCCCTTCTTCCTGTTTAACAATAAATAGCTTAAGGTTAGAGTCTGATAAAACTTTGTATTCACGTAGTGCTTAGCGTAATTTCTTTTTTTTTTTCATAATTTCTTGTATGTAATAAATGCTGTGAGTCTGTTTTTCTTGCTTAATCAAAAAGTTATTCACTTAACATTTTTTTCCTATTTTGATTAATCAATATTTGTTTTCATATTTTATGACAATCCCCCCACCACCACAAACCAGCTGTGTGCCCTTGAGCAAGTTTCTTAACCTTCTGAGCCTTCATTTCTTTAAGCTCCTGTTTGATCTAAGGTAATAAGAGACTGAATCATATGCGGATTACCATTTGCCGAAGAATTATGCAGTAAAATGCTTTTAACAATAAAATTATCCTAATCACAATTTAATTTTTTTTTATTGGGAAGACAAGTTAGGGGCCTTTCTACTCAAAGTATGGTCCCTGGAACAACAGCTTATAAACAATGCAAAACCTTGGACTCCACCCCTGATTCTACATTTTAACAATATCACCAGGTTATTCATACTCACATTGAAATTTAGGAAGCACTCGTTTAAAGTTTTACAAAATTCAAAGGCAATCATATGCATTGCACTCACTGCTGATAACAGAAATTTTACTGGATTTGACTTGTTCTTACCACCACCATTGTACCAAGCCCACTAAGTTTGCTACTTTGTGAAAATCGGTAACTCAGAAATGTTAATGAAATACTTTCAAATCTATAAATAGCGACACTGTAGTATAATTTCAAAAGTACTAACTAGTCATATAACTTTGAGTAAGTACCTTAAATCATGTGGTTCTCCTTCTGCAGCTGGAAATAGACTTTTTTTTTTTTTTTTTTTTTTTGAGACAGAGTCTC
>NW_012151618.1:8999707-9001571 GCF_000956105.1 Propithecus coquereli | reverse complement strand
AAAAATATGAATTTAAAAAATAATATGATAGTATCTGACTTAATGAACTTACAATTAGATTTTCCTATAAGGCTATTATGTTAGTTTCCTAGTGCTACGATAGCAAATTACTTCTTAACATAGTGGCTTAAAACAACAAAATTTATTCTCTTTATAGTTCTGGAGGTCAGAAATCCAAAAATCTCACTAGGCTACAGTCAAGGTGTCAGCAGGGCTGGTGAGACTATGAGGATAGAATCATTTCCTTGCCTTTTTCAGTTTCTAGTGAACACTTGTATTCCTTAACTTGTGGCCCTTTCCTCCATCTTCAAAACACATCACTCAAATCTCGGCATCCACATGACATTGCCTTCTCCTCTTTTGTAGTAGTGTCTTCTGCTTCCCTTTTATGAGGACCCTTGTGATTACATTGGGCCCACCCACATAATCCAGGATAATCCCCTCGTCTTAAAATCCTTAATTTATTAACATCTGTGAAATCATTAAATATAACATATTCCCAGGTTCTGGAGATTAGGATGTGGATGTTATGGCGACCATTATTCAGCCTACCATAGCTATATTGTTTTCATTTTCAGGATAAAGAGACATAGAGCTAGTGGTCAAAATTATTGGTTCCATGACAAATCTTAGAATGTGGATTCTCCACCTGATCATTTATCAAATTCTTTTGTTTTGTGCACTTTTACATTTATTTTGTTATACTCTTACTAAAAGATAAATTTGAAAGTAATTTAAGAGTCTCAACTCTGAGTCAAAATTTTAGAGTTCTAGTTCTAACTCCATTTATTATGCAACTAGATGTCAGTATCCTTATTTGTAAAATGATGATGTCAAGTGCAATAATGTCCCAGGTACTTTTCAATGATTCTATGACAGGATTTTTATTTTATATATTCTGTTCTTCATGTGAAACACAATGCTTATATATGAAATTTGCCAGATGCTTTTTGAAATTTTATTATCAGTATTTAGTTTCTGTATTAGTTTTCTATTGCAGCTGCAACAAATTACCACAAAATTTGTGTTGTAAAATAACACAAATTTATTTTCTTGCAATTCTATAAGTCAGAGGTCTAACAGGGCTCACTGGGTTAAAATCAAGCCATCACCAGGGCTGCATTCCTTTCTGTAGGCTTGGGAAGGATCTGTTTCCTTGCCTTTTGTAGCTTCTAGAGGCCACCCGCATTCCTTGGCTTGTAGCTCTTTCCCTCCATCTTCAAAGTTACAAAGGCAAGTTGAGTCTTTCTCAAATCGCATCACTCTGACCTCTTCTGCAGTTATTAATACATCTCCCTCTGAGTCTCCTCTGCTTCCCCCTTCCACATTGAAGGGCTCTTATGATTACATTGGGTAATCCAGGAAAATCTGGCCATTTTAAAGTCAGCTGATTAGCAACCTTAATTCAATCTGCTACCTTAATTCCCTTTGGCCATGCAGTGTAACATAGTCACAGGCTCCAGGGTTTAGAATATAAACATTTTTAGGAGGTTATTATTCTGCCTGTCATAGTTTATACCTATCTATGTACATTGCACTTGTATGACACTTTTAAGATACTCCTCCTTGGAGTGTCTCTCATTCTCCATGAACTAAATATATTCCTCTGTAAACCAAAGCTTTCTTCATATATTATTTTCAGTCTTTGAAATGTTATTTATTCCTACCACCAAATCAATTATTATTTATTTCTTTATGTGGAAATAAGAAAGTGATTGGGGAAAAAAATTTTCCAGAGGATAGAACAATCCTCTGGACCTCCTTTGTCAACACCTATTACTTTTCAGTTAAAAAAGTTAATGAAAATGTAACTGACTAGGTTTGTAGGCAGATCTACATAGCTAAAGTATGATTAATCTTTAGT
>NW_012151618.1:8996189-8999649 GCF_000956105.1 Propithecus coquereli | reverse complement strand
TTAATATTCTTTTTCTATGGTTATTAAACCATTAAAATATGTCTTTGTTATTAGAAATGTCACTGTATAATGAGTGTTATATATAATGAGTTACAGAGGTGAAACTAAAACTTGGCATAAGAAATAACAGGTAGGTGTGGGAACAAATAGAAGGAAGGCATCTGGTAAAAATGTTAATTCTTTGAGCATAAAGCAAATGAGATGAAAGGGGGCTAGATATGAAAATGAGATATTAAATTGTATGTATTTTTGTTGTCCCAGTGATTGACATCAACTTTCCAGGTAATTTGTTTTGATAACTGATATAGGGAGTTAAAAACAAAAAAGGAAATATTTTCAGCATTGCAGAGTGTTATCCTCTCATCATGCTAATTGATGTTTCTAACTATGGTACAATAACATGGTTTTTGTGTTGACTTGATTATATAACGGTTAGCCCAGGACTGTCTTTTATATGGCTCTTCCTTGGTACATTTCAGGGTCTTGGTGTTGTCTCAACCTATTTTGTTTTAGAAAATACATGTTACTTTTTTATTAATAAAATAGCGTCATCTTGAGAATTTACAGTATTGTTTTTTGAAATTCTACATTCATGTCATGTTTGTGAGAAAGTAAGACTCTGAGCAGACTGCTTTGATTTTTTTTTTTTAACCATGGGAAATCTTATGGTGTACTTTAATTAAAAAATAATAAGCCAGATTTTTATAATCTAATTTTTATCTTAAGAACCAAATGTGTCTTAGAGATGTATTGAACAGGCCCAGACTTTAAATTTGACTTTATCTGCTTGCTTTGTATTTGGTACATATACCTCTAAAAAAAACCTCCATAAAAATGTAACTTTAATAGGAATTAGAAATACCCATATTTTAACAATTGTATTAAAAAATTGTAGGCTTTGAAATGATTTTGTGTACGTGAACATGTGTAAACTTTTCTACATTCCACAAATATTTTAGAATGAATACATATTTCTTTCATAATCTGAATTTTTATGTCATTTTAAAATACAGCTTTACTTAATAGACGTAATAAAATATATGTTTCTCCATCTTTTAGCATGTAAAATTCCTTTGCAGTTATTAACATTTTGTAAAA
The DNA here is from genome assembly GCF_000956105.1 of Propithecus coquereli. NCBI lineage: Eukaryota > Metazoa > Chordata > Mammalia > Primates > Indriidae > Propithecus > Propithecus coquereli. The sequence goes on along the minus strand of NW_012151618.1, from coordinate 8,998,551 downwards.
ACATCTTTAAGGAGACTGGCTAACTTATTGGTATTTTTATTTTGTAAATACTGCAGTTGCTTGTTCTTTTTAAGTTTGATATTTTATTTTAGGGCATATTGATGCATTTACTTCAAAGCTTTTCCTGCTAGAAGAAATTACCTCAGAAGAATTAAAAGAAAAGCTTTCAGCACTCAAGTAAGAAAGTTTACTTTGTGGTAGGAATTGAAAAACTTGTTAAAGTGGTCACTCATTCTCCTTTATCTCTAAATACTGGTTAATTTATTTCTAAGACTTTTAATCCTTTTCTACATTGAGACTTTCCCAGACCCAATTTGTATTTTTGTTTTTGTTTGTGTGTTTGTCTTTTTATTGATTATATAATAGTTGTACATATTTTGGGAGTACATGTGATATTTTATACCTGTATACAATGTGTAATTATCAAATCAGGGTAATTGGGATATCCACCACCTCAAACGTTAATCTTTGTGTTGAGAACATTACAGTTCTTCTCTTCTAGCTATTTTGAAATACACAATTATTGCTAACTATAATTTCCCTACTGTACTAGCCAATACTAGAACTTATTCTTTCTATCTAACTGTATTTTCGTACCCCTTAACCAACTTCTCTTTACTCCCCCTTTCCTTCCTAGCCTCTGGTAGCCACCATTCTACTCTCTACCTCTAAGAAATCTACTTCTTTTAGCTCCCACATATGAGAACATGTGATGTTTGTCTTTCTGTTGTGCCTGGCTTAGTTCACTTAACATAATGACCTCCAGTTCCATCCCCGATGCTACAAATAACCAGATTTCATTCTTTTTTATGACTGAATAATAGTCCATTGTGTGTGTATGTACGTGTGTGTGTGTGTGTGTGTGTGTGTGTATATATATACACACACATATACATACATACCACATTTTCTTTATCTGTTCGTCCCTTGATGAAGCCTGGACCCAATTTGTGATCCATCCATATTAATTGTCTCCATCTCCAAATTAAGCACAATGCAAGTAGTGCCAGCCTTTCTAGTTAGGACAAAGGAGGCTAGAACCAGAGAGTGGCCACAATCTTGAAGTACATGGGAAGCAAGCATTTTACCCCTTTATCGAGAAAGGAAAGGATAGAAAAGTCCCAGACTCTTAGTTCTCAAGATTGTATACACTGATTGGACATTCTGACTTCTGAAAGTTTGCCCTTCTACCAAGCATTATATTATACAACACACTAAAGTGAATTTATTGTACTCAGAACAGAAGTGCCTAAATGCAAAGGAAAATAACTTAGGAATATTATCTCATTTGCATCTCACAACTTCTAAGGAAAGACTGATGGTAGTATCATCTCCATTTTATACATGAGGAAACTGGGACTTAGAGTGAGTGATGCCGCAGAGCACACGGCTGAGCTAGTGACAGCTTTGGCAGTTAATATATTTGACCACTTAGGATGAGAAGTGGTCCTCACTTGTACCAGCTGCACAGTTCTAGCTTTCAGGCTTGACACAGGTTTTTAAGAGTCCCAGATTCAAATGTGAACTCTCTGCTTATACTTAAATACATCCACTTCTATTATAAGGATTGCTTCTCTTGAGCAGTAACTTGTCTTATGCGAATAGAAAAACATTTTCATATCCTATTCACCACCTGTCTTACCTCTCCCAGTGAAAACCATTTTTTAAAAAAATAAATAAGGAATGAGTTTAAGTCTAGAAGAGATACTAAAGAAATTTTTAGAATAATGTCTTATATTTCACTTCCCTTTTGTTATCCTGTCCCCAGTCAGTGGCTTCTGTGTCATCATGTATGTAAAGTATTGGTCAGTTTCTAATCTAATCTAGTGTATCACCATCTCTAAAAGGCAAGCTCTTCTGCAGATCAATACTACTAAAGACTTCAGAACATTTTTAAAGTGTATGATTTGAATATACAATAGTGATCTCTTTATAGCTGCTCTGACTCACACAAAGCCAAATACTTTGTGCTAATGAAGGGAAATCAGGAAATGGCAAGAATTAAGTAAATATTATAATTTAATCCATATAGAAATGAATTTGAGTATTCTTTGTTTTACATTATATCATCTGCTGTTTTCTTTTGTTATTGAGGGCATTTCTCTTCCTGAGGAGCTATGATTGTCAAACGTAAGTTTTTTGTGCTTTAATTTGATATGAATTTTCTTCTGTTTAATAGGATTTCAAGTTTATTTAACATCCTCCAACACATTCTAAAGAAATTAAGTAGGTAAGTATTTTTTGGACATTTGCAATAGTATGTCTGATTTTCGTAGATGAAACTAACCTAGAAGTGCAAAAATTATTGTATCAAAGTTGAAATTGTAAAAATATGAACTTAAAAAATAATATGATAGTATCT
>NW_012151618.1:8986628-8996139 GCF_000956105.1 Propithecus coquereli | reverse complement strand
TTGTTCCCTAGACTGCAGTACTCTTTTTTATCTTCTTGCCCCATAAAAATATTAAGATTTACTCCTTTAAGAAAATTTCCTAAATAGTGTCATTACAACTTCTGTATCCAGCCTCCAAATCCTATAATATACATCAATTCTGTTATATATAGTTGACATACAGATCTCACTTTGCACAGTTCTGATAAGCATAGATTTTAGTTATGATATTAATATTAACTTTAAATAAAGTTTAAAGTTGAGTAATTACATAAAGTACAAATTTCACTGGTGACTCTTCAGTTCACAAATCACTGCATAAATAACAAAGGCACAGCACAGTCCGTGAGCGGTCACGTCACTTCTTTCAAAATCTGTTTGTGATTGGTCACCGTGCACCTGTTACTGAGTTCATGCATAGAAAGCAAAATGTTCGGTTGTATTGTCCCGTGTCTCCCCGTGATAAACCCATATGACATTTTACCAAAGCGGATAATTAAAAGAGGGAATTGTCCAACAAATATTAAAGCAAAGAAACAAAAAGTGATACGACTTCAAGTGAAATTCGAATCGAACATAAATGGAATTACAGAAGAAATAGCAGACAGAGGGAATGTTGACACTGCTGCTGTTCAAGAGACTCTAGATTTGCTGCCAGACAAACTTAGTGAAGGTGAACTTTATGACATAAATGAGGAAAGTGGTTGTGACGTAAAGGATGAAGAAGTGACACTGGCATAAGATTTTACATTGAAAGAACTCCTGAAGATATTTCATGACATTGAAAGCACAAAGGATACAATGTTGGAAGCTGATTCTAACTTAGGAGGATGACAGTTCCCAGCATAGAAAAGATGCTTTCTTCCTATCATAAGTTGTGTAAAAAGGCAACAAGCACTGTTCAAACCAGTCTAGAAATAAAACACTTTAATTCTCAATGTTTTTCATGTTTTGAATCACAGTGTACTAAATAAAATTTTACTACTATTTTTTTTATTTCCATATCTATACATTTATAATTGGTGGAGAATTTATAATGTTTTGAAAAAAATTTAAAGGTAAAGAAACAATTGTAATTTTTCCCATTGGTTATTAAAACTGCTTGCAGTGTTTCAGCCTGTATGATTATTTTTATGGTCCCACACTGCATGCAAAGCAAGAACTGCCTGAACACATGTGAATGTATGTATGTATGTATATATATTTATACATGTATGTATGAATGAATGCACATATATAAAAGTTGTATTTGTGTTATATGAAGATTTTATTTATACTATATAAACCAGTGCTTTCCAACCTTGACACACATAAAAACATTTGTACAGCACACTGTGATATACAGAAGAGATTGCTCATGGGTGAAGGGCAATGGCCAGGAAGTTTTTGCCATCCCAAGCATTGCTTAGCTACCCCAAGGGTGGAGGAGATTAATCTCCTTTTAAAATAATTAATTAGTTAATTAATTTTTTATTTCAAAATATTAAGGGGGTACAAATGTTTTTGGTTACATGGATTGCTTCTGTAATGCTTGAGTCATGGCTATAAGTGTACCCATTGCCCAAATAGTGTTCATTGTTGCTGCTAGGTAAGTTTAGTCCATCCCCGCCTCTCCCATTCCCCTTGCTTGATTTCCACTGAGTTTTACTTTCCTCTATGCACGTATTTGCTGCTATAAGTCATTTGAGGCCCACAGGTTAGAAAGCTCCAACGATGAGAGTTGAAAACTCCTTGAGGATGTAGACGCTCATGGCACATAGTATGGTATTCTCTGTGTAGTTACATTTTTTTTCTTTTTGCCAGCAACTACCCTCTGCACCACCACAGACGGCTGCACAGAGAGCAGTCTGTGTAGTTACTTTTGACAGACCATATTTGACATATACTATACTACATATTTTTTATTTCTTTAAAAAAAGTAAGAACTATTAATGAGTCTCTTCAAAGGCATATTTAGTAAATTTCTAAAAATATTTTGTGCTTAATATTCTTTTTCTATGGTTATTAAACCATTAAAATATGTCTTTGTTATTAGAAATGTCACTGTATAATGAGTGTTATATATAATGAGTTACAGAGGTGAAACTAAAACTTGGCATAAAAAATAACAGGTAGGTGTGGGAACAAATAGAAGGAAGGCATCTGGTAAAAATGTTAATTCTTTGAGCATAAAGCAAATGAGATGAAAGGGGGCTAGATATGAAAATGAGATATTAAATTGTATGTATTTTTGTTGTCCCAGTGATTGACATCAACTTTCCAGGTAATTTGTTTTGATAACTGATATAGGGAGTTAAAAACAAAAAAGGAAATATTTTCAGCATTGCAGAGTGTTATCCTCTCATCATGCTAATTGATGTTTCTAACTATGGTACAATAACATGGTTTTTGTGTTGACTTGATTATATAACGGTTAGCCCAGGACTGTCTTTTATATGGCTCTTCCTTGGTACATTTCAGGGTCTTGGTGTTGTCTCAACCTATTTTGTTTTAGAAAATACATGTTACTTTTTTATTAATAAAATAGCGTCATCTTGAGAATTTACAGTATTGTTTTTTGAAATTCTACATTCATGTCATGTTTGTGAGAAAGTAAGACTCTGAGCAGACTGCTTTGATTTTTTTTTTTTAACCATGGGAAATCTTATGGTGTACTTTAATTAAAAAATAATAAGCCAGATTTTTATAATCTAATTTTTATCTTAAGAACCAAATGTGTCTTAGAGATGTATTGAACAGGCCCAGACTTTAAATTTGACTTTATCTGCTTGCTTTGTATTTGGTACATATACCTCTAAAAAAAACCTCCATAAAAATGTAACTTTAATAGGAATTAGAAATACCCATATTTTAACAATTGTATTAAAAAATTGTAGGCTTTGAAATGATTTTGTGTACGTGAACATGTGTAAACTTTTCTACATTCCACAAATATTTTAGAATGAATACATATTTCTTTCATAATCTGAATTTTTATGTCATTTTAAAATACAGCTTTACTTAATAGACGTAATAAAATATATGTTTCTCCATCTTTTAGCATGTAAAATTCCTTTGCAGTTATTAACATTTTGTAAAAACATCTTTAAGGAGACTGGCTAACTTATTGGTATTTTTATTTTGTAAATACTGCAGTTGCTTGTTCTTTTTAAGTTTGATATTTTATTTTAGGGCATATTGATGCATTTACTTCAAAGCTTTTCCTGCTAGAAGAAATTACCTCAGAAGAATTAAAAGAAAAGCTTTCAGCACTCAAGTAAGAAAGTTTACTTTGTGGTAGGAATTGAAAAACTTGTTAAAGTGGTCACTCATTCTCCTTTATCTCTAAATACTGGTTAATTTATTTCTAAGACTTTTAATCCTTTTCTACATTGAGACTTTCCCAGACCCAATTTGTATTTTTGTTTTTGTTTGTGTGTTTGTCTTTTTATTGATTATATAATAGTTGTACATATTTTGGGAGTACATGTGATATTTTATACCTGTATACAATGTGTAATTATCAAATCAGGGTAATTGGGATATCCACCACCTCAAACGTTAATCTTTGTGTTGAGAACATTACAGTTCTTCTCTTCTAGCTATTTTGAAATACACAATTATTGCTAACTATAATTTCCCTACTGTACTAGCCAATACTAGAACTTATTCTTTCTATCTAACTGTATTTTCGTACCCCTTAACCAACTTCTCTTTACTCCCCCTTTCCTTCCTAGCCTCTGGTAGCCACCATTCTACTCTCTACCTCTAAGAAATCTACTTCTTTTAGCTCCCACATATGAGAACATGTGATGTTTGTCTTTCTGTTGTGCCTGGCTTAGTTCACTTAACATAATGACCTCCAGTTCCATCCCCGATGCTACAAATAACCAGATTTCATTCTTTTTTATGACTGAATAATAGTCCATTGTGTGTGTATGTACGTGTGTGTGTGTGTGTGTGTGTGTGTGTATATATATACACACACATATACATACATACCACATTTTCTTTATCTGTTCGTCCCTTGATGAAGCCTGGACCCAATTTGTGATCCATCCATATTAATTGTCTCCATCTCCAAATTAAGCACAATGCAAGTAGTGCCAGCCTTTCTAGTTAGGACAAAGGAGGCTAGAACCAGAGAGTGGCCACAATCTTGAAGTACATGGGAAGCAAGCATTTTACCCCTTTATCGAGAAAGGAAAGGATAGAAAAGTCCCAGACTCTTAGTTCTCAAGATTGTATACACTGATTGGACATTCTGACTTCTGAAAGTTTGCCCTTCTACCAAGCATTATATTATACAACACACTAAAGTGAATTTATTGTACTCAGAACAGAAGTGCCTAAATGCAAAGGAAAATAACTTAGGAATATTATCTCATTTGCATCTCACAACTTCTAAGGAAAGACTGATGGTAGTATCATCTCCATTTTATACATGAGGAAACTGGGACTTAGAGTGAGTGATGCCGCAGAGCACACGGCTGAGCTAGTGACAGCTTTGGCAGTTAATATATTTGACCACTTAGGATGAGAAGTGGTCCTCACTTGTACCAGCTGCACAGTTCTAGCTTTCAGGCTTGACACAGGTTTTTAAGAGTCCCAGATTCAAATGTGAACTCTCTGCTTATACTTAAATACATCCACTTCTATTATAAGGATTGCTTCTCTTGAGCAGTAACTTGTCTTATGCGAATAGAAAAACATTTTCATATCCTATTCACCACCTGTCTTACCTCTCCCAGTGAAAACCATTTTTTAAAAAAATAAATAAGGAATGAGTTTAAGTCTAGAAGAGATACTAAAGAAATTTTTAGAATAATGTCTTATATTTCACTTCCCTTTTGTTATCCTGTCCCCAGTCAGTGGCTTCTGTGTCATCATGTATGTAAAGTATTGGTCAGTTTCTAATCTAATCTAGTGTATCACCATCTCTAAAAGGCAAGCTCTTCTGCAGATCAATACTACTAAAGACTTCAGAACATTTTTAAAGTGTATGATTTGAATATACAATAGTGATCTCTTTATAGCTGCTCTGACTCACACAAAGCCAAATACTTTGTGCTAATGAAGGGAAATCAGGAAATGGCAAGAATTAAGTAAATATTATAATTTAATCCATATAGAAATGAATTTGAGTATTCTTTGTTTTACATTGTATCATCTGCTGTTTTCTTTTGTTATTGAGGGCATTTCTCTTCCTGAGGAGCTATGATTGTCAAACGTAAGTTTTTTGTGCTTTAATTTGATATGAATTTTCTTCTGTTTAATAGGATTTCAAGTTTATTTAACATCCTCCAACACATTCTAAAGAAATTAAGTAGGTAAGTATTTTTTGGACATTTGCAATAGTATGTCTGATTTTCGTAGATGAAACTAACCTAGAAGTGCAAAAATTATTGTATCAAAGTTGAAATTGTAAAAATATGAACTTAAAAAATAATATGATAGTATCTGGCTTAATGAACTTACAATTAGATTTTCCTATAAGGCTATTATGTTAGTTTCCTAGTGCTACGATAGCAAATTACTTCTTAACATAGTGGCTTAAAACAACAAAATTTATTCTCTTTATAGTTCTGGAGGTCAGAAATCCAAAAATCTCACTAGGCTACAGTCAAGGTGTCAGCAGGGCTGGTGAGACTATGAGGATAGAATCATTTCCTTGCCTTTTTCAGTTTCTAGTGAACACTTGTATTCCTTAACTTGTGGCCCTTTCCTCCATCTTCAAAACACATCACTCAAATCTCGGCATCCACATGACATTGCCTTCTCCTCTTTTGTAGTAGTGTCTTCTGCTTCCCTTTTATGAGGACCCTTGTGATTACATTGGGCCCACCCACATAATCCAGGATAATCCCCTCGTCTTAAAATCCTTAATTTATTAACATCTGTGAAATCATTAAATATAACATATTCCCAGGTTCTGGAGATTAGGATGTGGATGTTATGGCGACCATTATTCAGCCTACCATAGCTATATTGTTTTCATTTTCAGGATAAAGAGACATAGAGCTAGTGGTCAAAATTATTGGTTCCATGACAAATCTTAGAATGTGGATTCTCCACCTGATCATTTATCAAATTCTTTTGTTTTGTGCACTTTTACATTTATTTTGTTATACTCTTACTAAAAGATAAATTTGAAAGTAATTTAAGAGTCTCAACTCTGAGTCAAAATTTTAGAGTTCTAGTTCTAACTCCATTTATTATGCAACTAGATGTCAGTATCCTTATTTGTAAAATGATGATGTCAAGTGCAATAATGTCCCAGGTACTTTTCAATGATTCTGTGACAGGATTTTTATTTTATATATTCTGTTCTTCATGTGAAACACAATGCTTATATATGAAATTTGCCAGATGCTTTTTGAAATTTTATTATCAGTATTTAGTTTCTGTATTAGTTTTCTATTGCAGCTGCAACAAATTACCACAAAATTTGTGTTGTAAAATAACACAAATTTATTTTCTTGCAGTTCTATAAGTCAGAGGTCTAACAGGGCTCACTGGGTTAAAATCAAGCCATCACCAGGGCTGCATTCCTTTCTGTAGGCTTGGGAAGGATCTGTTTCCTTGCCTTTTGTAGCTTCTAGAGGCCACCCGCATTCCTTGGCTTGTAGCTCTTTCCCTCCATCTTCAAAGTTACAAAGGCAAGTTGAGTCTTTCTCAAATCGCATCACTCTGACCTCTTCTGCAGTTATTAATACATCTCCCTCTGAGTCTCCTCTGCTTCCCCCTTCCACATTGAAGGGCTCTTATGATTACATTGGGTAATCCAGGAAAATCTGGCCATTTTAAAGTCAGCTGATTAGCAACCTTAATTCAATCTGCTACCTTAATTCCCTTTGGCCATGCAGTGTAACATAGTCACAGGCTCCAGGGTTTAGAATATAAACATTTTTAGGAGGTTATTATTCTGCCTGTCATAGTTTATACCTATCTATGTACATTGCACTTGTATGACACTTTTAAGATACTCCTCCTTGGAGTGTCTCTCATTCTCCATGAACTAAATATATTCCTCTGTAAACCAAAGCTTTCTTCATATATTATTTTCAGTCTTTGAAATGTTATTTATTCCTACCACCAAATCAATTATTATTTATTTCTTTATGTGGAAATAAGAAAGTGATTGGGGAAAAAAATTTTCCAGAGGATAGAACAATCCTCTGGACCTCCTTTGTCAACACCTATTACTTTTCAGTTAAAAAAGTTAGTGAAAATGTAACTGACTAGGTTTGTAGGCAGATCTACATAGCTAAAGTATGATTAATCTTTAGTTTTAATAATATATTGCGGGAAAGAACTTATGTTCTCTGTAGCACATTTGCTCCACAAGAGTATATAATCCCGAGAAATCACAGTATATTAATCATACCCTTTTAGCTCTTTGTAATGGTACATTGAATCCCTGAAAGCTTTCTATAGAGGAAGGAAAAATGTGGAGTTGATGTTTGACATGGCTGATTATTTTGACAGTAGAGAATTGTGATTAAGGACGTGGCCTGTGCAATTCAACTGCTGGGGTTATATCTAAGCCCTACACTCTGAACTTTGGGCAAGTCGCGTAGCCCAAATTTATCTCCATAATATTATGGCTTGAAGTTTTGTTGTGAGAATTTAATGAGAAAATGGATATGAAGCAGTACTACAATAGTTAGCTCATGATATTCAATACCTGTTAGCTGCTATTGTTTTTGTTATCCTCATAGCACCTCATACTATATCATGATTGTTCAATTGACTGTTCTTCCCACTTTATTTTAAACTACTCAGTGTAGTGATCTCCATTCACCTATCATTAGGTTCAAAGCAGGTACAATGTTGAATGAATGAAAATGCTGTAGGAAGACTTTTCAGTATAAGTGTCTGTTGCCCATGGATTAGGGAATTAGGCATGCTATGTGTTTCTCGTTAAATGAAAACTTACAAATTGACATATAAAAGTAAAAAGAAAATGATCAGATATTCTGAACTTTGGGATAAAAATTAAAACAGCTGCCTAAAAGGCAGGAAAATAGTTTAAAAGACTTTTAAAATATTATTTGGTCATAAAAATAATTGTAGAGGTGGTGTTCTATTCCCATAATTGTTCTCAGTTTTACTAATAGATAGATCATGATTAAGAAAATACTGTTGAATTGACAAAGTGAGCCAATGAGTTGAGTTTCATTGTGTGAATTTAGCTTGCAGGAGGGTTCCTACTTGTTGTCTCATGCAGCAGAAGATTCTTCACTCCTGATCTACAAGACCTCTGATGGAAAAGTTACTAGAACAGCATATAATTTGCATAAAACACATTGCGGCCTTCCTGGTGTACCTTCTAGTCTGTCAGTTCCCTGGGTCCCATTAGATCCAAGTCTCTTATTGCCGTATCATATCCATCATGGAAGAATACCTTGTACTTTTCCACCCAAATCACTGGATCCTACAACACAACAAAAGGTAAGATCCTTTTTGAAATTAAGTTTTCATTATGTTGTTTCTTATTTATCTATTTCACTGACTATACCATATTTCAACCTAATGCCCACATTTGCCATATTAATCACAATACCATTCTAAAAACTATATCCGTAGGAAAGGTGTATGCTCTGCTGAGTTCAGTCTTTATGTCAGTGGAACTTTTTATTTTTATAAAGTTTATAAGTCAACTAAAGAAAATTCTTTTAGCTTGTCCTGCAGATGCATGGGTAAGGCATCCACTTAGTTAAATCCCTATATTCCCATGAAAAGCAAAGTTGTATTTTTAAAAAATGTTTATGTATACTGTTTCATTTCATTAAATATTTGAGGCAATTTATAGAAGAATACATATAATAAAAGCGTGATATTAATATAATTAAAAATTGATAAGTAGTTTATGTAAAAATAAGGCAAGTATTAGTGATTAGTGAACAGAGTGCCATATTAAAAATATAACCAAACAATTTAAAGACTAAATTGTATTTTTCTAGGTATTGTGTAACTCGGTATTTACAGAGTTACAATTAATGTTACTCTTTCTATAGAATCCTTCCCAGAAATACCAGTTGAATGACATTTCTCTATCTGAAACTTATAAAGCCATGGCTATAGATATTCTGGACCATGTCACTCATTCTTTATCTCATATAAGAAATTCCAATTTGAGTTTAATTGTAGGAAAAGTTTTGCTCTCTATAAATGAATGTGAATGTCTAGGAAACAAAAACTCAGTGTATTTTCCTTACTTGCTGCCAAAAATTTTGAGTCACAATTATCATCTGAGTTCTATAATCCCAGTATTTTTGCCCCAGAGCATATATCATGTGTGTATCCTTTGGGTATTCTGTTCTTTTTCCCTTCTATGTTTATACTGAACTGCTCTGTAACAGTCCTCAAGTCCTTTTCAGAAATAGTTGGAATATGCCGGGCGCAGTGGCTCACGCCTGTAATCCTAGCACTCTGGGAGGCTGAGGCGGGTAGATCACTCAAGGTCAGGAGCTCGAGACCAGCCTGAGCAAGAGCGAGACCCCGTCTCTACTAAAGAAATAGAAAGAAACGATCTGGACAACTAAAAATA
>NW_012151618.1:8980015-8985193 GCF_000956105.1 Propithecus coquereli | reverse complement strand
CCTGGCTACTTTTTGTATTTTTAGTAGAGACAGAGTCTCTCTTTTTGCCCAGGTTGGTCTCAAGGTCCTGGCTTCAAGTGATCCTCCCACCTTGGCCTCCCAAAGTGCTGGGATTACAGACACGAGCCACCATGCCTGGCCAATATATATTTTTTGAATGCTTCCTGCATTCGGTATGGAACAAATATTTAGTGAGTTTATCCAGGACCAGGTTGTTGGACAGCCCAGCTTTCAGTAGACAATTAGATAACTAATATACTTGGTTTGATATAATTCTGAAAGCCGATAGAAAGTTTTCAGTGATGATCTGCTCACCTCCCCACAATCTAGCCCTATATTTGATAGTAATTACCCTATCTTCCTCCCTTCCGCCTAGCCAGCCCATAGGAATGGGACTTTCTAGTCTCAAGCCAGGCACAGATAGGGATCTAGCCTTAGGAGAAATGGGTAAGATTGGAGAAACCAAGGAAGTAAGTCCTGTATGAAACAGAAATTATCTGCATATTTTTATGGTATGAAACCTCATAACACAAATGTTTTTACGTCTAATATGATCTCATAATGGTAGTCTCTAGTCCACTTGAACTCAGATCTCATTCTGGTATACTGCCTTTGGCACTAACCCTGAGAGATATCTGCATCTGCCTCCCTCCTGCATCAAGCAGAGATCATATTGAAGAGTCCCATTAGCTTCCTGTGCTACTCTTGACTTCCCCTTGCAGTCTTTTTGCAGCAGTTCTATACCCCTTTTCTCCTTCTACAGCTTCTGTAATAAGCATTCATTTTGCATGTGCACTCACACACACACAATCTTGCAAGAGAAGTTTTCAAAATGCTTGTTTTTCTCAAAGAATACTAGATACAATTAGTGTGGTCAGTATACCTTTATAGGAAATGCCAGCTGAGTGGAGTGGTATATAGATAATCTAAAAATCACAGTACTTTCTAATCAGTATGTTACAAAAGTTCACCAGATTCATGAAGACAGACTGGCAGAGTCAGATGCCTACTCAAGTTTGTCCTTTTTAGTTATGTAATTGTAAACCAAAAAGTGCTCTTTTAAGGAGACAGTAGATACTAGGTCCAGGAAACTGGAGTCTGATCCATTCTTAGTGAGCTAGTAGCCTGTTAGAGCAATGCCAGTACTATTTCTCTTGGGGTAGGAATATGAGACAGTGTTTTTGGAGTTACAATATCACCCATCACCCCAGGCCTGGAATTCACTGGACAGGATATGAAGAAACAAAGAGTGCAAGGCGGCTCGGAAGAATAGAGGCAGATGGGGACGGGTTCTGTGGAAATGGTTTTAAGCTATACAGCTCCACAGGTACTTCTCTGTGAGGTCTGGCTTTCTCTGTTACCCTTTTAAAAAACTTTATGCTCTCTCAGTGGCCAAGGAGGTGACAGCATTTCCATATCTCATCTGTAATAGTACTACAATTAGCAAGGGATTGTGTCCTAAGAGCAGAACACCTCTCTCCCCTGGACTGTGTGAGCCGAGTGAGGGTGAGGAAGGGCCGTCATGAAGGTGGAACGAGCACCACAACAGTTCTCCCCACACCCCCAACCTCCCTCTTCCTCTTTTCTCATCCTCTGGATTCCCCTTCCATTTTTTTCCTTCCCCTTTCTTATTTCTTGCTCCTCTCTGTCACCCCTCCAGTTTTTCCTTTCTACTTGGATTCTTCTCTCTTTTCCCTTCCTTTGACGTTTATTCTTTTTTCTTCTTTCATCTTAGATTCTTCTTTTTTCTTACTTTGTCTCTTCATTTTCTTTCCTTATCTTCCTTACCTTCCTTATCTTACTGTCTTTCTTTTTTCTGTATGTAATTTCTCCTCCCTCTTTACCACCTCTGACCTTCTGCTTGCATTTCCTTTTGCTCCATTCCAATTTCTAATTCTTCCTTTTTCTTGCCCTTCAGCTTAGTTATTACAAACACATTGCTCAAAAGGTCTGTTCTTCCCTGTTTGCTAATTTAACATTTCAGCCTCTTCTAAGAGTAATACAGAGAGTGGTTTCCCCATTCACTTCTCTCCATGTACCCTGATCTATCCCCTGCTCTGATTGCTGTTTTAACATTTAGTACTTTAAAACTGTCAGATTAAAACTTGCTTAGAAACAGCCAAGTAGCTGGAGATTAAAAATATATAAGGGATCATTCCCAAGGTAATTAGTACATGTGTAAATAATACGGAGGTGACTTTATGTAGGTATGTTGTAACTACCTTAAGCTAGTCTGTTCTTTGCTTCCTTAGGTTGGTGGAACAAGAATGCCTACACGCAGCCACAGGAATCCAGTTTCCATGGAAACCAAAGGCAGTTGCTTGCCTGCTCAGCAAGTTGAAAATGAAGGAGTGGCTTCAAATAAAAGAAAAATAACTTAAGGACTGTACCGTGGAAAATGAAATTTCAGAAAAACGAATTATAACAATGTTTAATTTAGAAAAGTTTGAGGGGAAATATGCTTAAAAGATCAGTAGGCAAGAGGAACATTTTTCCTATAGTATCCTCAAGAGTTCTTAGAGTGCCTTGAAAAAAATATGTTGGCCATGTGAAGAATGTTTCAATGAAGTGGAATGTTATGTTCTTCACCCTTAAAGTTTTAGGAGAATCTAATCTAGATGTTTTAACATTATCATAACAGGGAAATATATTAAGAAGAAACGTATTTTTACATTAGACCTTTTCTAAAAATTGTAAAGATAAATAATTTGTTTTTTTTTTCGGAAACAAGACTTATTATTTGTTATGTGAATAATTTGAGTTATATATTGCCAGTCTGTTGAGACTAGCTCAAAAGGTTACATATTACCACTGTCAGATATAATTATGAGCATTGCAAACCTTGTTTCTGACTCATTTTGACAGTTTTTACGTACTACTTTAAATTGATTAAAAAATAAATAAACCTACTTACAGGTTAATAAAGTTAATACCTTTAAAAAGTTGGTGAAATTCCATTGCAGAAGCCAAAAATAAAAAACTCCCTGCCTCTGAAAAGTTACAAGTTATCATTTTCTTGTTGGGTAACTATCAGTTTGTTTTTAAAAAAAAAATTTGTGGTTTAACAGGTTTTGTGACAAATGCTTCTATCTCTTGGTACAGATTCAGGTTGGGTGTTGAAATATACTACTGAAAGCAGAGATGAGTATTTTTTCCAGGAAAAAAATTTCATTGTTTAGACAACAAGGTTAATGTGTTAAAGCATAAGCTATTTTTTCCTCATTTGCACTGATTAATTTAAATTTTCCGGGACCATGAATGAATTCAGAAAAGGGCATTATCAGCTGATGTTACTGTAGCAAATTTGGACTAAGAAGGAACAGACTTTAATTTTTAGAACCCTGTTCTGTAATGTACACTAAAATTTTCAGAAATAATGCGTGTCTTTTGTAAAATGCAAGTTTTGTGATTCTAGGCAATATTTGCTTTGTTTTTGTATGTGTTCTGTGTTAATGTAAGAAATTAAGCCTAAAAAATCTCAAATATTATAAGTAACTCTTGAAAATATTTATCTTCTGCTACCAAGTTTGGTTTTGTTTTGATTTTTTTGGTTGGTTATAGTTTATAGGATATTTTAAAAATTATTTAACAAGCAATTATTAGTAAAAATAGTTTTATGTATCTTAATATATCATTTCCTTATCCTGTCATTCCCTTTTTTAAAACACTGAGCTTTTTTTTTTTTAAGTCACATATCCTACAAATGTTTTAGTTGTGAATCATTTGGCAGTGAGCCAAGGGAGAGGCCGGGATTCCCTTGGAATTTGCTCTTTTAGAAGCTGGACAGTGGGCTGGGTGCAGTGGCTCAGGCCTGTAGTCCCAGCACTTTAGGAGGCCAAGGTGGAGGATCACTTGAGTCTAGGAGTCCGAAACCACCCTGTCTCTACAAAAAGTAAGAAAGTTATATGGGTGTGGTGGTGTGTTCCTGTAGTCCCAGCTGCTTGGAAAGCTGAGGGAAGAGGATCCCTTGAGCCCAGGAGTTCCAGGCTGCAGTGAGCTATGGTGGCGCCACTGCACTCCAGCCTGGGCAACACAGCATGACTCTGTCTCAAAAAAAACAGAAACAAAAAACTGGACAATGATGGCTTCAGACTTCTGAATACCAGAAAGATTTTCAATAATTTATAGTGAACAGGGTTGTCTATGTTTTTCAGTTCTCCACCTTGATGTTACTATTTGGGAGTATCCCTTTAGAAATAAAAACTCTTGGCACGTTTTAGCTTTGGCCAAGAAAGTATAAATGTGGTTAACTAGTTGGGACAAGGGAAAGAATAGAGAAAGTTGTTAATATTTTAAGCTCTTTTATCTACAATTTTGGTTGGGTATTTCCAGTTTAAATTAATATTAGTATTGATTTTCATAACTTCCTAAGGAAAAAATTTTTTCAGTAACTTAAAAATAATTGAACTGTTTTTGAAGGATCTGTGTTCTTTCTAGGAGAATGATTTCAATTTAGAAACTACTGATTATAGTCTTTTACGTATAACATACAATTCTTTGTGGGGGTGGGTTATGCATTTTTAGTGGAAACAAAGAGTTTAATACGCAGGCACTGAACAACTTTAAGTGAAAGGAAAAATGTATTATGTTTGTACAAGGTGTTTCTAAAAAAAGAAATGAGTAATATTCTTATACTGTCCTTATTGATATAGACCAACACTAAAATAATGTTGAGTGCTTTATGCTTTGGAAATACTTCAGTGATGTGATATTTTTAATAACATGGTCCAAAATGTGCTTTAGTATAGTAAGAAAACAACTTACAATCATGTTTTACTTAATGATGGGGATATATTCTGAGTGTACTTACACAAACTTAGATATAGCCTACTACACACATAGGAAGGAACCTTTTGTTCTCCTAGGCTACAGACCTGTATAGCATATAACTGTACTGGATACTGTAGGCAGTTGTAACACAATGATAAGTATTTGCATATCTAAACATAGATAAGGTGATGCATCACACCTGGATGTCACTAGGTGATAGGAATTTTTCAGCTCCATTATAATCTGATGGGACCACCTTCATACATGCAGTGCATTTTTTACCAAAACATCATTAGTGCATAACTGTATATGAAATGGAGAAATTCTATATATTCAGGGTTTGGCCACATAAATATAAAGTTTAACAATTCAATTACATGTATATCACTCAGCACTTATTGATTTTCA
>NW_012151618.1:8954266-8967241 GCF_000956105.1 Propithecus coquereli | reverse complement strand
AAAAAAAAAAAAAAAAAATGGTAAAGGCCCAAAATTAAAGCAGTAGGTGTAGGGGTGGGCTCAGTGATATATAAGAGAAAAAAACTTGGGTTATGTGGTTGGTAGGGAGAATAAAGTATGGCTTCTAGATTTCTCATTTGGAGTGATGGGCAAATGATAGTGATGTTCATTGAGAAAATAGGAGGAGTGTAGTTAGAGTGGGAAGAAAGTTCATTTGAGGTGTTCATTTCCTTTAACCATTTCTACTTTTGGATTCTGGTTATCTATAACCAACTTGCTGTGTAATAAATTACCCTAAAACTTAACTACTTAAAACAAACATTTATTCTGTCAGTTTCTGGTGAATCAGGAGTCCAAGTGCAGCTTAGCTGGGTCCCTCTGGCTAAAGGTCTCATGAAGTTGCAGTCAAGCTTTGGCTGGGGCTGTAGTTATCTAAAGGCTTGACTAGGGCTTGAGCATGTGATTCCAGGAAGGTTCACTCACGGTCTTGGTGGCAGGCCTTAGTTTCTCATTGGTTGTTGGCAGAAAGCCTCAGATCTTCACCACATATACCTCTCCATAGGTCTGTCCGAGAGTCCTCATGCTATGGCAGCTGGCCCACCTGAGAGCAAGCAATCCAAGAGAAAGAACAAAGAGGAAGTCTTTTATGACTTAGTTAGAAATAAGTCAGACCATACAGAAGCTCCATTGCTTGAAGGGAAAGAATTTCTGAACATATTTTTAAATCACCACATATGCCATGGACATTTTAGGAATATAGAAGAACTACATTCAGGATGGAGAGAAAAGAAAGGACGCTTTTTTTTTTTTAAGAGATGGGGTGGGTCTGGCTATGTTGCCCAGGCTGGATTTGAACACCTAGGCTCAAGCGGTCCTCCCACCTCAGCTTTCTGAGTAGCTGGGATTGCAGGCATGTGCCACCATGCCTGGCAAAAGGACACTTTTTAAAATGTGTCTTATTACCAGTATGTTAAATCTGAGGTAAAGATAGATGATGTCAGATACTTGATAATTTGAATCTTGAACTCAAGTGATATGCTTCATCTCATCATTACAGACTTGGAAGTCATTGATGTATCCATAGGTGATTGAAATCAGAGAAAAGGATAAGCTGACACAGCAGAAATGAGTAGAATGAGGAAAGGACCCTGAGTGGAGCTCCAAGGGAAACCATAGAATTTCAGTAAAAGAAGTTTCATGAAAGTGGCTAGTATGCAACAAATATTAATAGAATGTGAGGTGGAAACTGAAATTCTTCACTGCCAACTGATCGGCAAAACTTGGAAATAGTTTTCTGATTTAGATCAGAACTGCAAAGTAAGTTAACCTGTTCATTTCCAATTCTACTTGGATTCTCGGTTTGAACATCGTGAGCATTTTGGAGATATAAAGAAAAGCAAATTTAAGGTAGAGAGAGGGAAGAGAACACTTTCTAAGATATTTTATTACCAACATGCTAAGTCTGCAGGTCCTAATGGACATACAGTAAAGACAGGAAGATGTCTATGCGTTATAGATACATGGTACTTTTTAATCAAACTTTAAAGTATTTAATAGCAAGATTTGTTGAGTTTCTCATTAAGAAGTAGAAATAGGCTGGGCGCGGTGCCTCACGCCTGTAATCCTAGCACTCTGGGAGGCCGAGGCGGGCGGATTGTTTGACCTCAGGAGTTCGAAACCAGCCTGAGCAAGAGCGAGACCCCGTCTCTACTAAAAATAGAAAGAAATTAATTGGACAACTAAAACTATATAGAAAAAAATTAGCCGGGCATGGTGGCGCATGCCTGTAGTCCCAGCTACTCGGGAGGCTGAGGTAGAAGGATTGCTTGAGCCCAGGAGTTTGAGGTTGCTGTGAGCTAGGCTGACGCCACGGCACTCTAGCCCGGGCAACACAGTGAGACTCTGTGTCAAAAAAAAAAAAAGAAGTAGAAATAAAGGGGATGCATCCCATTGATCCTTCCACTGTTGCCATGTTCCCTGGGCTAATGTGCAGACTACTTATCAAGGCATATGATGGCAGACAGAAGACATCTATCTGGGATTTGGGTCTAACCTGCCAGACAAATCATACTGAAAGAGTTGAGGTCCAGACCTATGTTTCTAGGACGGATCTCTAGATTGCCTCATCAGAGAAATTCAAACAGTCAAGGGTTTGCCTTGAAAGATGTGTTTGCTTTCAATATGTGAGTTATAACCTTGTTAATTCTCTAAGAAGAAGGGGGCGGGAGGAGCCTGAGTATAAATTGATTGCTGGGTTTTGTTTTGGGATTTTTTGTTTTTGTTGATGTGGGGGTCACACTTTGTCACCCAGGCTGGAGTGCAGTGGTGTGATCATAGCAGCCTCAAACTCCTGAGCTCAAGTAATCCTGCCTCAGCTTCTCCGGTAGCTGGGACAACAGGCATGTACCACCAAGCTCGGCTATTTTTTAAATTTTTCGTAGAGATGAGGGTCTCACTTTGTTGCACAGGCTGATTTTGAATTCTCAGCCTCAAGCGATCCTCCCATCTTAGCCTCCCAAAGTGTCAGGATTGCAGATAAGAGCCACCACACCTGCTGATTGCTGTTTTGGAAGTGAAGAACACTAAAGATTCTGTGATTCCTGAGTTGAAGTTCTCCTTCCCTTGAGAATCTGCATTTCTTGTGAAGGTGGGGAGGAGAAATCTTTCCTATACTCTCTATCCTAAGTTTTGCTTATTGAAAAATATAAAGCACAGGAGAGTTTGTACACATTAATCCTAAGAGTCACATAGCAGTAAGGCAAAGCCACACTGATGCCATGGGTTTCCAGTCCCTTCCAGGCACTGTATTAATGCAATATCTGCTCCATTCAGTCTTTACCATCATACAAATTAGCCATTCTTGTCCCTGCCTGCGTGCCTTTGCACATGCATCTATATCTGCTTGGATTTATTATCACCTGTGAAAACCTTGCCTGTGCTTTATTGAACTGATAATGCATTTCTGAGCGTCTATTGGATGTTATGCATTATACCAATCTCTTGGGATTCAAAGATAAGTTGGTTTCTGCCTTAAAGGTATTTCCTAATCTAATTGGGGAGATAGATATGCACAACTAGCTATGAAGTGGAGCAGACTGTTAAAGTGACACAATAGTGCAAAGGTGTAAGAAAAAGGGACCCCGGGAAATAAGAGAAAGGCGTGGTAGAAATGACCTTTAAACTATATTTGAAAGACAAGTATTAATGTGCACGAAAAAAGGAGACAGAGCATTACAGCACAGACAAAAATCATATGAAAGGTGCTGGTTCTAGCAAATAGCAAAGATACTCATGTAACAAGCATGGGAGTGAAAGACGATAAATGGGAGATGAAGTTGAGGAAGTAAGTTAGAGATTGATAATAGAAGGTATTGAATGTTATTCCCACATAGTTTGATTTGATTCTGAAAGCAATGAAGAGACATTGAAGGTTTTTGAGCAAAATGACATGATCAGTTTTAGGAATGTCACAATATAAAGGATTATTTAGAAAGAAGAAAAACCAATGGCAAGGAGATGTTAACTGTACAAACAGTGAGTGGATGAAAAAGGTATAGATTAGAAAGCTATTTAAGGGCTAGCAGATATCAGATTTGACCCTGTCCCCGCAATGAATGCTTACTGATAAAACACTGAGTCACACAGCTGGGTGGTAGACACTGAGCTAGGTGTTGGGAATTCAAGGATGAATTAAAATAATTTATTTTCAAATGTTTATAGTCTCATAGAAAGAGACATCTAAACAAATACAAAAATATACATATTGTAATTATGTAATGCATAAGAGTTACATGAAGAGATAAGGGTTGCTTCTATGCAGAGGCATCAAAAATATAAATGAGGTGAAACTTCAGCTAAAAACCCTACCTTCTTATTTTTTTCTTGTATCTAAGCCTGGCAGATAGTAAACATTCAATACATGTGTACAGAGGGTTCCAACTTAATGATGGTTAGACTTAATTTTTTGGCTTTACCATGATGTGAAAGCGATACGCGTTCAGTGGGAACCATTCTTTGAGTACACCTACAACCATTCTGTTTTTAATTTTCAGTACAGCATTTAATAATTACATGGGATATTCAACACTTTTTTATAAAATAGGCTTCGTGTTATGTGATTTTGCCCAACTGTGGGCTAATGTAAGTGTTTTGAGCCTGTTTGAGGTAGGCTAGGCTAAGCTATAACGGTCAGGAGGTTAGGTCCATTAAATGCATTTTTGACTCATAATGTTTTCAACTTATGATGAGTTTGTCCAAATGTTACCCTATCGCAAGTCAGGAAGCATCTGTATTAAATTATCGACATGTGCAAACGTGTGCGTGTTCTTCAAGCTGATGAGATTGGAGGTAGGGGTGGGATAGGGAGCAGAGTGAGCAAAGGCACAGCCTGCTAAATGGCGCGTGTGTGGAATCATGACATAAGAAACTTCAAAGACAGCTGAGGTTTTTACTAAGAGCTGCCACTGACTTGAATGAAAATATCACGGGAAGAATAAGGATGGAGTGAAAAGACAAGAAGTTCTGTTTTCAACCAAATGTCAGAACAGTTAAGGGGATGTCCTGTAGAGCACTGAAAATGTGGGTCTGCAGCTCAGGGGAAAGAACTAGGCAGGCATGTTAAGGGCCCACCTTTGTGCCAGGACATCTGGGACCAAGCTGGCTTTTCCTTCCTTTTTTCTTTCCTCCTTCTATGGTTCGTATGTGTTCCCTTTTAAAACTCATATGTTGGAAACTTAATCCCTAATTCAACAGTATTGGGAGTTGTTGCTTTTGGGAGGTGTTTAGGTCATGAATGGATTGATGCCATCAGAAAAAGAGCTTGTGGAAGTGGATTCATGGGCTTCTGGCTCTTCTGCCATGATGAGTCAACATTTGTCCTTTCTTGCCCTTCTGACTTCCGTCATGTGAGGATGCAGTAAGAAGGCACACTACATGCCGGTGACTTAATCTTGGACTTCCTGGCCTCCAGGACTGTGAGAATTAAATTTCTACTCTTTGTAAATCATCCAATCTGTGGTATTCTGTTGTAGCAGCACAAAACAGACTAAAACACTCCTTTTCCCCTTTGTTTGGGCCAAGGGCCTGGGACTTTGGTTTTATATCAGGTTAATTGAGCATGTAAAGAAATACATTGAAAATAAGGGGGAAAGGGAAGGCAAGAAAAAACTCTGTGGTATTGGATTAGAATTGGAAGTATCAGAGCGAACTCATGGAATTCATATCCACATTGAGAGAAATGGAGAAATAGTTATAGCCGTGTAGGTACATAGGCAAACGTATTTCCTAATTCTGAGAGAATCTAGAAGCAGTGATATTCCAGTAGCAATGAGCATATCTAGTACCCAGATCTTCGTTTCTAGTAATAAATCCCATTCTTCACTAAAGAAAGCAAAGCTCCTTGAAGAAATTAATGATTCCAAGATTGGGTCAGGGGAAATATAAGATGAACCTGGAACGTCGTGTTGTGCTAGAAAGTAAGAAAGTGCTCAAAGAATGATAGGGGCATATCAGAAGAACACAGAAGCTAGCTTAAAGGAGTTCCTAGGGCCAGGTGTAGTAGCTCACACCTGTAATCCCAGCATTTTCGGAGGCCAAGGTGGGAGGATCACTTGAGGTCAGGAGTTGGAAACCAGTCTGAGCAATGTACTGAGACGCTATCTCTACAAAATAAAAAAATATAATAAATTAGCCAGGTGTGGTGGTGGTGCACCCCTGTAGTCCCAGCTACTCGGGATGCTGAGGCAGGAGGATGCCTTGAGCCCAGGAGTTTGAGGCTGCAGTGAGCTGTGATCATGCCACTGCACTGCACTCCAGCCTGGGCAACAGAGCAACCTTTTTTAAAAATTAAAAGGAAAAAAAAAAAGTTCCTAGGTCCAGGAAAATTTGAGCATCAAATGATGATAGTAACAGAATGTAATCAATGTAATCCTTTGAGTAAAATGGGAATTCACAAGCCCATACTGATATAAATGAATAAATGAAGAAGAAGGGAACATTCTATTCCACAGTAGAATGCCACCCAATAAACGGAATAATGGAATTAGAAAAATCACCAATATGCAACCATTAGAGTAATAATTAGCTAAGAATCATCACTGGGTGCTAAATGTGGTGAGTGAAAATTTGGTGATAAATGGGAATATTTACATAGCCTTGAAGAATCTCCCCACAAATTACCTACGAATTATTATTTAGTAAGTATAACATACCTGTTAATGCTGAAGAAACCTGGCAGAAACAATCTTAACCAAGGAATAAAAGTTAATATCACCAGTAACGAGACAAATCAATAATGTGTTTCCTGATATATACCAAGAACGACATGGCATCACTTGTGTGGTATATTCCTGCCAAATATGTATAAATCGTGAGGAAATACCAGAGAAGCCCAAACTGAGGGACAGTCTATAAAGTAAATGATCAGTAATCTTCAAAAATCTCCTGCCTTTAGCACTGTGGACTATTGCAGATTAAAGAAGACTAACAATGTGATTCATGATCCTGGTTTGGATCCTGGTCCAATAATGGACATTGTTGGAACAATTTGCAAAACTTGAATTTGTGGATTAGTTGTAGTGATGTATCAATGTCAGTTTCCTGATTTTATTGTGGTTATGTCAGAGCATGTATCACACCTAGGAAACAAACGCCAGAGTATAAATTGGGAATGAGGCATCATGTCTGCAACTTAATCTCAAATTGGAGGCTTTGGGCAGAGAAATGTTAACAGGAAGTCTTGATGAAAAGTATATAGGAGCTATAGGTAGTATTTCTGCAACAACTACATAAATTTAAGATTATTTCAGATTAAAAAGTTTGTTAAAACAGTATTGTTTACAGTGTCCGGTAGTATGGGAGGTCAAGGAGGATGAAGACTAAGGAAAAAAGGCTACTGGGTTCAACTGTTAACAGAGTTGACTCTGTGGACTGAGACAGCAGCAGTCACAGCAGGCTGAGACTTGAAGGAGAGAGGAGAGGTGGGGAGGAGCACCGGGAGGGCATTTCGAGAAGTTGTTGATTGAAACAAGGAAGGTAGGATGATACCTGGAAGGAGAACTCAGGAGAAAGGGTTTTGTTTTTGTTTTCGAAATGATGTGAACTTGTTTATGTTTATAGATTAAGGGAAGTAAACCTGTCAACTGATGCAATACAAAGATACAGACTGAAGGGGTGATAATTAGCGGAGAATAAATTGAGAGTTCTGGGAGAAAGGCTACGAGAGGGAGGGGGAGAATAAGGTCAAGATTCTAGGAGGAAAGATTCAACTTGGAAAGAGTCTCCCTCTTCCTAGCCAGAACCCCCCCCCCACCATCACCACCAAAAAAGACCCATCTATTTCATTCCCTGTTGTGTAGCTGCCAAGAAATTTGGGTGAAATTGACCCTACCTCCAACTCCAGGAGTGGGCCCTGGTTGGTCTAATCTCCCTTCTTACTATTGTGATTTGCATAGTGACCCAGATCAAACCAGTAAGTACATGGTAAATGTCTCAGGCCTAGGGAATGAGTTGAGGATTGTGTCCAATCACTACAGGTCTCCGGGCTCTTACTGAATGTCTATGAGATGAAGCACTCTCTCTCAGGTGCGTGTGAAAATACACCATGGCACTGATGCTGCCGCCTACCGTATTATGTAGGTCAGATGCCACCCTGAAGATGAAGTCCATGGTCTGAAGGGAGAAGCAAGGAATTCACACAGGCTTGCAGTCCTGATGAAGCCATACCTAAAGCTCTCCCCTAACCCATGGACTTTTTGGTTCCATTACCCAATATACCTCTTTTATTATTTGCCAGTTTGAGTAGACTTTTTTGTTACTTGTGACCAGAAACGTCCTAACTGATAAAGGATGAAAGAGCTGTCCACTAACAAATGGTTCAGACAGGCATAAAGACAAAAGTGTTGAAATAGGAGGAAAATCAGGGATTCCTGCTTTTCAGGTCCAGGGTATGAAAATTCTCTTACAATGCCCCACCCCCAAAAGTCTTTTCTCCAAAATTATAATTAATTATAATTAAATAATTTAAAATTATAATTCCCCAGAATTATAATACCACAAATTCTGTAGATCACATGTTATTTCACATTTTTCTCTTTCAAGTATTTTGTATACGTAGCTAAACAGATTGTAAGCTCCTCCCAGGCATGGTTGTGTCTTTATACGATTGTGCATGTAACATAAGACCAAGCGTAGGACTAGACAAAGTCTAGATGCTCAACGCACACATATTAAATTGTGCTGGTACCAAAGAGCTTCCCATAAACCAGCATGTAGCTAGGTTGTCTCCACTTCCATTTTAAACCTCCCTACTCACAAGGGCAACTCTGCGGGCAGCTTTGCACAAGGGAAGAAACTGAAAACAAACCAAAAAATCTTGTGTGTATCAAAGGCCACACTAGTCACTATTATCCCTTCAATTTGTGCCTTTCGTATTGCATCGGTTTACAGGTATATTTCCCTTGTTTAAGGAATAAAGTTCCATAGTTTGGGTGTATTTTTATAATGCTGTCTAACTCATTTAATATTAATGTATCTCATTTAAGAGCAACAAAAGAAGTACAAATTCAGGTTAGATTTAACAATTTGGAAGATACCATATCTCAAAACCTCTTAAAAAATTCTCCTTGTCAGCCAAAACTTGTCTAGGCCTGACTGTGTAGTCTGTGATTCTTCCTGGGGTAACAACAACAACAAGCTTATCTCTTATCAAAGATAGAGACTGTGTCCAATCACCAGCGTGCTGAAAAGATGCCCGCTCCTTCACGCCCATGGCCATCTGTAGGGGCTGCTCTCCAGCGCCACGTAAACATGAGTCATCCACGGTTTTGCATACTGGTCTTTCAACAGACATCTGTCCAACCTCAGCTGCTGAAACTAAACCGTAAGGTTTTTGGGGTGTTTAACCTGTTACACGGGGTTCCAAATAAAGAGAATACTATGTCCAGGTACAGTCTCACTGATTACATAATCCTTCATGAGACAATATTTACATTTGTTCCTGAAGTTTTCAACTGAAAGCCAGAAATGGTTCCAGAATAAATGATTATTAAGTAAGATCCATTCGTTTAATCGGATGAGAAAGTTAACATTTCCATACAACTAAGAAATAGAATGTATTTTATGTCTAGTCTATTTTATGGAATTTGTGTTTCATTTTTAACTATTTAGTCATAGGTTCCAAAAATACACAAACAGCAGTTCTACTATTGTGAAAAATAAATAATTGAACACATTTAGCAAGTATAATGTCTGCCCTCTGCCCCACCAAAAGTGATGCAAATTATAATTCCCAGGTGCCACGACGGGCAGCTGGAGGTAGTTTCTGTCCAGGACCAATGTGCAATCTCATAGAATTGCACAATGAGTGTCTTTTGAGTTCAGAAGAGGAGGTGCAGACCGTGAAATCACAGTGTGGTAGGCTTGAATGTGTCTGTGTATGTGTGCATGCTGGGAGGCTAATAAAGTGGTAGGCCGGTCCCTAATTCAGTTTGGCTTTTTTTTAATGCTATACTCTAGTGCCTGAAAACTTTTACTCTTAAGGAGCAGGACTCTATAACTTAGGAAGTGCCTAAGGCCAAAATGTCATTTTGCATACGAGAGAGTGCTGAGTTTGCTGTCAGCCAAGCCTTCTGCCTCCCAGGAGCCCAGTGCAAGAGTTAATTCACATCCAGCAGTGGGGAAGTCTTCAGAATGCTAAGACTGTCAGCTGCAACTTGGAGAGGAAGAGAAGTATGAGAGGTTGAGTCTTAGAAGTAGCCAGCCCAGAGCCGGAGTTTGTCGGAAGAACACTGAGATAGCGTCTCAACTCCACCATTTGCGAAGGCCATCTCTCCCCTCTTCAAGCCTTTCCATCTTTAAAATCCAGGAATTAATGCCTTGCCAGCTTCTTGTACAGGCTGTAGTAGCTATCCAATAAATAATGGATGTAAAAGTTCTTTTTAAAATGCAAGCCACGGTGTAAGTGAGAAGTATTGTCAGATCAAATCAATAAGAGGTGTCATTTGAGCTCAAACCTAAAAAGAGTTTGCCAGAGTGGAAAGGAAACTTCAAGTTGAGGGACAAAGTGTTAGTATGACCCACGTTGCAGAGGAACAAACAGGCATGGCATAGTCGAATGGCGAGTCATGCAGTCAGGTGAAGGCCGGGCTGGGCTGCCCATGGTGATGGGAAGAAATGGAAACTCAGAAAGTGTGCTGCGGAGGACTTGTGAATAGAAAGTGCTGGGTGCCTTGCTTAAAGGCAGGGAGTTGAGGAGAGGCTATTTTTCAGTCTAAGCCAAAGGTCACAGTGATCGGTCTTACTTGGCAAGCTGCTCACCCTTGCGTCTGTGGTACCAAACAAGCCTGCCTTGTCTGTGAGAGTGCGGCCAAGCCAGTGAGATCCTAAATCTCCTGGAACTGGACAATCTACCGGAGTGGTACGTACTGCAGACCCTCACACACGGTGGCTCAGACGCCTCTCCTTCCTTTAGGCTCCAAAGCTAAATAGAGATTCCTTCCAAACATTTCTCTTTGGGGAATTGAGTTCCAATGATACCATGTAGAAGTGGACTCTGAATCTGGGCAAAAGGTTGGTAACCCGCCAGGAAAGTCGCTCTTTATATGCTACTTTTACCTAGTTAGTCTTTCTCCTAACCTTTTAGAACTTGGGCTCTGGGGTATAGGGAAGAAAAACAAAGTGAGCCAAGCAGCTGAGCTCCAATGCCCAAACTAAAACCCAAACTGCCCTCCCTGACGGGATTGAGGGGTCGGAGTAAGTCAAGATATGAGCTCCTCTCCAGAATGTTTTAATGTTCGTGTCATATTTATGGTAATGTTTAGATGTTTAAGGTAGATGCTGCAGTCTTAAAAGAGAAAATTGGGCTTAACTAGTTACAACTGAATAGTAGTATAGAGCCCATGTGGGTCCCAGGCTGTGCCCACACGTCTGTTCCTTTTCAGTCTGCTGTTCAAGGTCTGAAGGCTTCTTGTATTTTTTTTAACAATACAAGGCTGATAATTTTATTATGTCCAAAATTTACAAACAAACTAATTTATTAAAAGGCTAACAGAAGCGATGTTAACTATTCCAAGAGTGGTCAACGTTTGTGAGGACTCGCTCTCAGGTCCGAGGGTGCACCCACTAACGCTGCAGCCTTCTGTAAAGAAGAGGAACCTTCTTCACTCTTCGGTTCATGTCTAGGATGGCTCTGGCTGTCCAGAATGCCAACTGTCCCACTGGCTTTGGGAGAGGACAGGGATGGATGCTGTTAACCCATTTCCATCCAGACCTACACGCGGCTGGTGTCATTCATCAGAAACTGCAACACACTTGGCTATCCTCTCGCTCATGGGAGTATTGGTTTTTGAAACTCTTTTTTGGTGTATAAGTACATTATCCATAGATATGTCATCATTGAAGACTCCATTTCAGTCCACTATAATTTTGGACATTTTTATCCCCCCTCAAAAATTAATTACTTTTAAATAGTACTACATTTTGAATGTATGGTATATCAGGAACTCTAAAAGCTTGATCGGACTGATAGGTATCCACTTCAGACCTCATATCAGAATGATCAAATTTTCTTAAAACCAGACAATAAATCCTACTGAGTTCCTCAAACCGTGTTAGCCAATGAGGGCCTGCTCTTGGCTTCGTGAATCTTTGACCCCAGTTGGTCAGCGTCCTCTCCTCTGCCCTCTCAGTCACTAGCCGTGGCTCAGAATGACCATTAGCTGTTTCTCAAAACTATCAGGTGACCAGGATTTGCCTTTGGCTTTCAGAGAAATTCTTAAGCAGAGCATTTCCAAAACTACTTACACATTGGCCAGGCGCGGTGGCTCACGCCTGTAATCCTAGCTCTCTGGGAGGCCGAGGCGGGTGGATTGTCTGAGCTCAGGAGTTCGAAACCAGCCTGAGCAAGAGCGAGACCCCGTCTCTACCAAAAATAGAAAGAAATTAATCGGACAACTAAAAATATATAGAAAAAACTAGCCGGGCATGGTGGCGCATGCCTGTAGTCCCAGCTACTCAGGAGGCTGAGGCAGGAGGATCGCTTGAGCCCAGGAGTTTGAGGTTGCTGTGAGCTAGGATGACGCCACGGCACTCTAGCCCGGGCAACACAGTGAGACTCTGTCTCAAAAAAAAAAAAAAAAACTACTTACACAATTTTCACAACAGTGGCATTAATCAAATAAACATATACCTTCTCTAGTGGTTAATCCTCTTCACCTGCTTTTATACTGGATGGTTCGTTTAAAAATAAACAGTCACACCTTTCTACACTGCCACTTCCTGCCGACATAGAATACATTGGTGTGTGCTCCATTTCCTCTTTTATGGTTGCACAATTACTTCAAATAACTCTGAGTAACCTTGAATGCATTGGCCAAGATGGAATGGCTTACTTCCTTTCTCTAATGGTTAACTGACCCTCGACAGGATTAGTCATTCTCTTACTGTGTGCCGCTAGCACTTTGATCCCATTTCTGATACATTTGTCTAAGTATAATTATATATTTACTTCCACTAGTCCTTAAGGAGGAGTTATTCCTGTTATATATGTGCTGTATAGTCCTGCTGGGCCTGGTGTCTAGTGGAGTCTCAATGTGTGTTAAATTGATGATTTTGTCTGGAGAATTCCTTGATTGTTATGATCAGTTAGATACTGGCAGCTATTTCAGGGGCACGGGTGGTCAAAACGAACTAGGCTTCCATCTCTACTATCATAAGCATTGTTTTTTGTTTTTTCATCAATTTCATGGAAAACTATTTGTAAAACACTTGATAACCAGAAAAGTTCATGTAATTGATAATTAAAGAGGAAAGATAACGGGCACCGGGATATAGAGAATCCTCCTAGGAAATATTTCTGAGTTATGAGTATCATGAGTTAGCTTTTTTCATTCTTTTACAATCCTAATAGTTTTTCTTAGATTCCCTCCTTTTGAGCAGCAACATAACCTGAATATTGGAGGTTTTTTTTTTTTTTTTTTT
>NW_012151618.1:8920344-8953606 GCF_000956105.1 Propithecus coquereli | reverse complement strand
AAAAAAAAAAAAAAAAAAAAAGAGCTAGCAAGGAACTTACAGATGATTTGAACCAAAATGTCCGGTTCCCAGATACTAAGAAACTAAGAGTGAGACGTTAAGAAATTATAGGTATGCCTTGGTCGGAAGTACAGACCTCTCCACCCAGTTCTCTCTGTATCACAATGTCACAGCAACCTCCCTCACAACGCACTCCTCCGCTGTTTTCCTCTCCTCTTCCTCCTCCTCCTCCTCCTTATGCTTCTCTTTTTTGCATTGTTTGAAGAAATGAGAGGTGATTTAGATCCATGCCACCTATTCACTGCAGCCTTGCCTGACCCCCTCCCCAGGGTCTCAGAGGAGTAGAGCCCCACTGCAGCCCCACCATGGCCTGTCCACCCTCTTCCCCCTCCCTGCCACTTGTGTCTGTGTTCTTCCAGCTGTGGAGCCTTGGTTTAACCTCCTATTTAGATTCTGCCCTGTCTTTTAGACTTTTTGACAGATCATAGTGTCCTTGGCTCCTTCCTTGGTATCTAGCTTACCTCTACCCCAACTTCTCCCGTCCCAAAGCATCCCTGCACCAACTCTGGCCTTGGGTTATACACTGGCTTCCCTTCTGCTTGCTCTTTGCCAACACTCCCTGACAGAGTGGGGAGGAATACTTGCACTCTATTGCTAGTGATAGCATAAATGTGTTCCCAGTGTACATCCCCATACCTAGTTACCCAAGGATGTTTTCACAGGGTCACATTATTGGAAATCTGTGTACAGCTATTATGCATCCATAAAAATGAAACATTTTAAAAAGCTAAAAACCAAACCAAAACAAAAAAATCTAAATTCCGTTTGCAACATTAAGGATATTTAACAGTTGCCTGTTACCTATTATTTTAACAATATTCTACACAGCTTCATTTTACTTTAAAGTGATATTTTTCAATCACAGCTAGGTATTTAAATAATCTGTGGACTAATAACTTGCTGGAATCCCACAACCCAAAGAGTCGGACTAAAAGCAACAACTTTATATGGATATATTAAATTACACAAGGGATACACTTCCTAATTTAGACAAAGGAAATGCAAAGAAAGAGGAAGGCCAATCACATTTGATAGAAATGATCTATTGATCTACTTGTAAAGCGATACAGTTTTATGATTCAGTACTTCCGTTTAGAAATCCTATTGGGCTTTTCAATGAATAGATAAAACTTGTTTCTGTTTAGCAAGATCCATGTGCGTGTATATGATTAATGTGCCTAAATCTATTATATTTGCGTATTAAGGATTGGGTTTTAAAGCTAAAAAAAAACTTGATGATTTTGATTTTACTGCTAGGTGGTGACTAGAGAGAAGACTGTTAGTGGAGGTTGTAAGCAGAGAGGAAATTACTATGGGGGGTTGGAGAAGAGGCAACCTATATCAAGTAGTGGCAGGATGTCGGACATTGCTGTTGCCTATGGTAACATGAATGGTAGGATATGCATGTGCCAATGAACTTGTGGACCTAGCCAAGGAGATTTCCAGGTAAAATGTTTAAAATGCCAATGGGCTTCTTTTAATTGCTTATGATAAAGGACAAGAAGAAAAGAAATGCACTAAAGACAGATCTGTTTGGTTTTCAAGCAAAATTCTAGCCAGTGAAATATTTGCAAATTAAGAAATAGCCTTAGGATAGCAATGAAATCATGGATGTGGCTATAAAAACTTTTTTTAAGACTCCAGAAAGATTTAGTGTGGTGCTTTGAAGACTATCTCAGGGCTTCTAAGAATCTTAGACATGTGAAGTAGAGAGAGATCTGTTTCAAAAAAAAAATGATGGATGTGAAGCTTGGAGCCTGGAATTAACCTTAGGAAGATTTACATAAAATCATTAAGTTTTTCATAAAATTGTATTGGATATGAATTTTGGAGCATGGCATGAACCTCAGTAAGACTGATAAAAAAATCCACATGGTTTTTAAGATACTTGTATTAATGAAAGAACTGCCAGCTTAAACACAGAAACGGTTCAAAATAAAAAGAAGTTTTTATTTTTTATTTTATTTTTTTATTTTTTGAGACAGAGTCTCGCTCTGTTGCCCATCTAGAGTGCCATGGCGTCATCCTAGCTCACAGCAACCTCAAACTCCTGGGCTCAAGTGATCCTCCTGCCTCAGCCTGTGAAGTAGCTGGGACTATAGGCATGTGCCACCATGCCTGGCTAATTTTTTCTATTTTTAGTAGAGACACGGTCTCACTCTTGCTCAGTCTGGTCTTGAACTCCTGACCTGAAGAGATCCTCCTATCTCAGCCTCCCAACGTGCTAGCATTATAGGCATGAGCCACCGTGCCCAGCCAAAAAGAGTTTTTTAAACCTTTGTGTTTCTATTGGCATGAAGCAGACTAAGAGCCCTGCTCAGCTAGAAATATGGGCCATTTTTAAGGAAAAGGAAAGACATCTCAGAGGGTGTGGAGCCTAGAGTTCAGAGGACAAAGCCAAAAACTATGGATTAAAGCAAGTATCAGCAAACTACAGCCCATAGGCCAAGGCCAGTCGATTGCCTGTTTTTACATAGCCTGTGAGCTAAGAGCCCTGGCAGCTTCTACTTTTGCTGCTGCTGCTTCTTCTTCTTCTTCTTTTTTTCGAGACAGGGTCTTGCTTTGTTGCCTGGGCTGTAGTACAGTGGTGTCATCATAGCTTACTGCAACCTCAAACTCCTGGGCTCAAATGATCCTCCTGCCTAGACCTCCCAAAGTGCTAGGATTACAGACATGAGCCACTGCACCCAGCCAGCTTTTGCTTCTTGAAAGCCAGCTGCCATCACTATCTTGGTGTAAAGAGAAAGGAGGACTTAGAGGATGAGAGAGCAAGGGAGAGAAAGGCCCAGTCTTCTCTCTGTCATTCTAGCCACCCCAGTTGAGGCACCAGACAAATGAGTGAAGCCACTTTTGATCCTCTATCCCCAAATGAATTACCCAACCCAACATCATGTAGAGCAGAGCCAGGCTGTCTCCACTGGGTCCTGCCCAAATTGCAGAATCAGGAGCAAATAAATGGTTGTTTGTGTTTTAACCACTAAATTTAGGGAGCTAATTTGTTACAGCACAAAAAGTAATTGATGCAAGGACCTTGGGTGCATTATTCAATCCCTGGACTGGGCAGAAGACTTTATTTGGGTTCCAATTTCTTTATATATAAAATCAAGGATAGGGCAAGTTAATCTCCAGGGTCCCCCTAACATTCCATTGTTCGGTGAATAATTGTGTTCTATCATTCTATCACACTCAGTGAGCACCTACTATTGCTGGCTAGGTGCTACTAGAAGTGTTGAGGTGCAGCAGATAAAGTGTGTACAGAACAAAGTCAAGCACTTAGAGGACAATATACACCACAGCAGACAATTGAGGTCTGATATAGTAAACATTCCCCCCAACCACGGGGAAACAGAAAGAAGAGAATCTTCAGACTAAGATTCAAAAATTCTTTTATACTGGCAGAACTGGCCTCACATTCCTTAGAAATAGTAAACCATGACTTCTAATAGCTTCATTTTTATGATAACATCAATGCAAAGTTCTTTGGCATGAAGCGAATCCTGGTTATTGCACAGACCTATAAAAGTCTGGGTTTGCTGGATGCCCAAGGTAAGCAAAAACTTCTTTTGGATATTTGATGGCTTTTATATATTCCAATGGCACAGTCAGGAGTACGAGACCGTTGGAACCCACCCTGAGAAGCAGAGAAGGAAGGCTGAATCCCACCTACCATCACTGCCTGCCTGCGTTCCTCCTATGTTCCAAAATGTTCACACGGAGTAGGCAGATAAACATGGTCTCTGCCTTTAAAGCTTTCAGTTTAAATTGAGAAGCTATAAATGTAAATCGGAAATTGTATCAAAAGCGTTGCTTTATTTTCTATTTGTCCTTCTGGGAGGACCCATTGTGTATAATCCCTAGGTAAAGTGCTGGGTAACAGAAAGCTCTGGGCTGGGTATTAAGAGCCCCCAGTTGTGGTGGACTATGCAGCTAATTCTCCATGTGACAGTGAGCACGGCACCAAATGTCTGCTGGCCTTGCTGTCATTCTCTGATTCCCAGGACTGAATTAAACCTCACCTGGAAAGTAAACGTGGATGTTAAAAAAATGGGAGATTAAAACACAGAATCATCAAGACTAGGAGAAAGAGGCCTGGTGCGGTAGCTTATGACTGTAATCTTAGCAATTTGGGAGGCAGAGGCGGGATGACTGCTTATGACCAGGAGTTGGAGACCAGCCGGGGCAATAGTGAGCTGCTGTTTCTACAAAAAAAATGCAAAAACTATCTGGGCATGGCGATGCCCACCTGTAGTCCCAGGTAGTGGGAAAGTAGTGGGATTCCTTGAGCCCAGGAGTTTGAGGTTGCAGTGAGCTATGATCACACCACTGCACTCTAGCCGGGGGACAGAGAGAGAGACTCTTGTCTCAAAAACAAAACAAAACAAAGAAACCTGTGTGAAGTGAGTCAGCAAGGTTGAGTTCAAAGACCCAGGGAGAGGTCTTTGGGGATTCTTAGTAAAGCTTTCAAGCTTTCCTGCTAGTTCGAGGTTTGAATACAGTATCACACACAAGTATGCGTTTGCCCCTATGTTGCCAGTGTGACTCGTGCAAGAAAAGCCAGAAACAGCAACGCCGAGCAAGAGAGCTGGCTGAGAAGGGGAAAAAAACCGGCAGTCATGAAAGAAGGAAGGGAGGAAAGTTCTTTGTTGGAACTTGGGGTTTCAAAGGCATGGGCCCCACCCAGCCAGGGAACTCCGGCTAGGAGGCCACACTGAGCTGACCAACGCGCAGAGAGAAACGGAGCACAGCTGTCCCTGGGAAAGGGGTGCCTCTGGGGCCCGGGTGTGGCGGGATCCTGGCTTGTGGCTTGGGCGCCCCCACTCCAGCCCTGGCTCCGGGCCAGGGTAGGCCAGGCTTTGCAGGGTGGGACAGGGCGAATCGCCCTCCCTGTGCTCCTTGCGGGAACTGGCGGCCAGAGGTTAAGCTAATATGTTTGCAGACGGTAATGGGAGCTGGATGCCAAGGGCCCTGGCTCAGGGTAGTCCAAATTTATGTGTCTTGGAACAACTCTTTTCTCCATTGCATTGACGCCAAGGGAAAAAAAAAGTGACTTAACCAAGCCAAAGTCTACTAAACTCTTTCTAATTTATTAACCCGAGCCCAGGCCGAGAACTCGACGTGGCACTCACGAAGTAAAATGAGGAAGGGAGGAAGAAGCGGGCCCATAATGGGCCTCCCGGCAGACCTCGGCAGGGCTTTCCTGGAGGGCAGGGCCACGGGCGCGGGGGCCGCTCCCACGCGGCGCGGCTTGGGGAGCAGTCCAGGGCGCGGCTGCCCCAACCGCCCGGCGGGCCCGGGAGGGTGAGTCACCCTCATTCTGGGTGGGAGCGGGCAGGCGAAGCGGGGCGGGGCGGGGCGGAGCGGGCCTCGTCCGCTCGGAGAGGATGTGGCAGCTATAAAAGCCCCACCCAGGCCAGGCGGCTCTGCTCGGCATCTGGGGACGCTCGCGGCTCTCTGCGCCCGGCCCAGGTAAGCAGGGCGCGCCCCGCCCGCCCGCTATGGCCCCGGGCCGCGGCGCTAGCGGGGCGCCGAGAGGCTGGGAAGAGGGTCTGCCTCGCGGGGAGGCTCGGGCAGCGGACCCCGGGGGGCACCGGGGGCCAGTCCGGGGCAGGGGGCTGCAGGGACGGTCCGCTCCCGGGGTTCCGCGGGGAGGGCGCGCAGTGCGGAGGGCAGGGTGTTCGGGGCAAGGGTAAGGGGGCCGCTTGCCCCCGGGCCTAGGGCTGCAGGGCGGCGGCGGGGGTCGGGCATTCCCCCGAAGTCCTGGCGGGAAGCGGGCCGGGCGAGCGGAGGAGGCCCCGCATTCCGGGCGCGGCGGGCGCCGGCAGCAGCAGGGCGTGGCCGCCGGGGGAGCTGCACGTCCCGGGCCGAGCGGTGGGCGGTGGGCATTTCCCTCCACGTTCAACAACAGCTTTGCCGCGCTCTGCAGAGTAGCTCCCCATCTGTTCCAAGTTACTTCACTTGAAACTAACGCGCATTTGTGGAGCTTGAACCAGCCCGCAGGAGGGAAGCAGTGGGGAGCATGAGGGGTGGGAGTTTGAGTGGTCAAGTCCCCCCCCAATAAAAAAACCAAAAACCTCAGTTCATTCCCCTTTGTTTAGATTATCTTGTAGGATAGCAACTTCGGATTTCACTGTATGTGGAGTTTCCTGCCTGGTTGAACACATTTTTATCAGGAAGGAAGTGTCCCCCATGGTTCTGCGGGGAGGGCTGTCCTGTTACTTGTGCTGATGCGACAGTGACTCAGGGACTGAGGGTACAGAAAAGGGCGTGGCCCCCAGGGCCTCTCGGTGCCCTGTGCGGCAGGTCCCAGAGCTGGTGTGGACTTGGGGTCCATCACCTGGCTGTGGAGAAGCAGGAGGCGAAGGTCAGTTACCTCATCTATGAAAGTGGCTTGATAAGGACGCCCACTCTTCTTATCCCAGCTTGGTGTGGAAAGCTCTGACTCCAGGGAGTGGCTGTGGCATGGAGCTCTTTGTCCATGCCCTTTGCCTCCTTGCCACACCCAACAGCATTATTGAAGATTTCAGAAAATATGTTCATTCAAAAACATGTACGTAAAGTACGCTGAAAACACTAAGTGCTACACAATGCAAAGGGTCATTTTTGTACTAAGACTGGCATTTTAAAGCTGTGGTTGTTCTGTGTGTAAAAGACCAGTGGCCTCATGGGTGCACACTGAGCCTTTACCAACAACCCTAAGTGCTTGGAGTCCAAGGGCCCGGATGTCAGACTGACTGCTGATGGATTCTGTTCACACATGTGCCTGTCTGGAACTCGGATTGGAATGCGGAATGCACTCTCCCCCTGAAACAGTGGGATAGAAGGAGCTTAGGTTCCCAGGCTAACCCAGCAAAACCTACTTAACAGGCACGGGATCTAAGTACTGCCTAATTTGGGTGGGGTGGGGTAGGGTGGGGAGGGTAGGGGAATTTGGGAAGATGAGGGGGGCAGGAAGAATAAATCACTGAAATATTTTTCTGGAACTTTTCTTAGGTTTAAGGTTGGCCCTGATTAAATTATTTTAATTAGAAAATTATGCCCCTGCCCCCTCTCCACTTTCTTTTTTCCACCTTCCTCGCACCTCCTTCGAGACCGTCTTCCTTGACACGTTACGACAGCCATCCGGGCTTGTCCAGTTGTGCCGTATTCCTTCCTCCTCCTCCGCATTTCAGTGTACTCACATCCGGCCAGAGATTAGCGAATTGAACCAATTTTCATTAAGTTAGGAATGGTTGGTGGTCTGAAAATCCCCAGCAACCCAAAGCAGTTGTGTTATTCAAAAAACAACAATAAATAAACCTTGTTAACCTAAACAGATCTGTGATTTATACAATTCGAGGCTATGGAATCAAGGAGCAGTAATATTCAGGCAATGTGAAGGAAGATTTTAGGTGAGATCAGGGCCAGAGCAGTGTCCTTTGTGGCCAAGGGTGTTAAGACATTCCTGCTCAGCACTTTCCTCCCATCTTCTAAGTCCATTGATTATCTAAAAGTCTGAAGGGTTTCTCCAAAAGCGTCCATCACATTTGCAGTGGAAGGATGTGACCATAATATACATTTTTTTAGTTGGGGATTTATGATTTGGAGACGGCCTGGATTTTGTAATTCCCTCAGTGCCAAGTGGCCTGCTCGTGGTGAATGCCGAGGAAATATTGCTGACTCACTGGCTTTCGTTAGGACGCAGTCTTGGACTTGAGTCTTCATATTTAACATCCTGTGTCTTTGGGCTATTAAATTATGGTATTGATTGACATTAGGCTGACAGTCATGGCCATTTGTTTCCTGGCTAATTTCTGAGTTAAGTAGTTTTCCTGGTAAGGTAGATATTCTTATATAATTGCTATTGATTTTGAGGGCCATAGGCTTCGCCTGCACCATTGGGCCTAGAATCTGGCTCTAATGCGTTGTTACAAGCCTTTGTTCTCACTCCATGCTTGTGCAGGGCTTGGGACCTGCCAAGCCATTTTTCATTAAGGGAGGGTGGATGTGTCACAAAACGAGTGGAAGGCTCTAGTGGGCTGCTTTTTTTTTTTTTTTTTTTTTTTGAGACAGAGTCTCACTCTCTTGCCCGGACTAGAGTGCCATGGCATCAGCCTAGCTCACAGCAACCTAAAACTCCTGGGCTCAAGGGATCCTCCTGCCTCAGCCTCCCAGGTAGCTGGGACTACAGGCAGGTGCCACCATGCCCGGCTAATTTTTTCTATTTTTAGTTGTTTGGCCAATTTCTTTCTATTTTTAGTAGAGATGGCGTGTCACTCTTGCTCAGGCTGGTCTCGAATTCCTGAGCTCAAACCGTCCTCCCGCCTCGGCCTCCCAGAGTGCTAGGATTGCAGGCGTGAGCCACCGTGCCCCGCCTCTAGTGGGCTGCTTTAAACATCCATTTACTCCACAAAATATTAATCACCCACTATGTTCCACTCACAGTTATGTGGGTTATGGGGATACAGCAATGAAAAAACAGACAAAAATAAAAAATTCCTGCTCTTTAGATCTTCAATCTAGCGGAGAGAGAAAGAAAAGAGACAAAATAAGTGAATTGTACAGACAGCAATTAGATTTTTTTTAAGGGATGGGTTTCGCTCTGTTGCCCAGGCTGGAATGCCGTGACACTATCATACCTCACTGTAACCTCGAACTCCTAGGCTCGAGCGATCCTCCTGCCTCAGCCTCCTGAGTAGCTGGGACTACAGGTGTGTGCCACCACACCGAGCTAATTTTTCTGTTTTTTGTAGAGACTGGTCTCTCTCTTTGCTCAGGCTGGTCTCAAACTCCTGGCCTAAAGCGATTTTCCCACCTTGGCTTCCCAGAGTGCTAGGATTACAGGCATGAGCCACCGTGCCTGGTTGGACTGGATTTTAAACTTTCTATTTTCCCAAATTAATGTTAGTTTCCAAATTTGGCTGAGGCTCATTTCCTCTTTAAGCCAGCTGTTCCACACACCTGAGCATCATGTTTAACTCTCCTCAGGGAAGTGTTGTTGAAGGTTATGGCATCTTAACCTGCCTTCCAGATTTGACTATAAGAATTAAATAGAAATTGAACGTTCCTCTTTTTTTGCACATGAGAATCCTCTTCCGTCATTTTCCCTGGGGCCACACCCTATCCTAGTTGTAGGCCACACCAAAGGAAATTCCAGTCCTTTAAAAAAATTCTTTCCACCCATTTGCTGTCTGGCATATTTTTTCTTCTGCTATTGCCAGAGGCGGTCCTCATCTATTTTGTTGAGGGTACAGGTTCGCAGTAGGGGACAGGAGATGCCCACACTTGTGCTTCTGGGTGTTTCCACTGAGATTACCTCCAAATCTCCCTTGTAGGGTATACCCTGAAACTTTTAAGCCATCTAATTTCAGCCTTGTCAGAGCACCCGCGTGGTCTGAGTTCTGATCCCAGGTCGGTGTGGAAAGCTCTGACTCCAGGGAGTGGCTGTGACATGGAGCGCTTTGTCCATGCCCTTTGTCTCCTTGCCACGCCCAGCCTGCACACTCAAGCTCAGAGGAAGTCTGAGTCCTAAGGCTTCTTGGACATCCTGCCTCCTTGTTGCCTCCTTGCCTGTGTTCAGGCCAAAGGGAGAGGTAGGTTACATCCCCATGTTGTCCTGTGAACAGAGCTAGGACCCAAGCATCCCTGACAGCACAGAGGTCGGGGGCACAGGCTACATGTGATGAGAAAGTGGCTGCCCCCTAGGTGATCTGCCAGGCTTTGCAAAGATTTGCAGAGGCTGGGAATTTAAACTGCTAGCTCTGAACGGGTGGAACTGGAACCACATTTGGAATGTTCAATTTGAGGGAGAGAAAAACAATTGAGGAAGGAGAGTGTGTTGGAAAAGGAAGAAAAGGCTTTCTAAAATGGGAGGACCAGCATATGTAAGCCATCCCAAGATGAGATTGCATGCC
This sequence comes from Propithecus coquereli, assembly GCF_000956105.1. Taxonomy (NCBI): domain Eukaryota; kingdom Metazoa; phylum Chordata; class Mammalia; order Primates; family Indriidae; genus Propithecus; species Propithecus coquereli. The sequence goes on along the minus strand of NW_012151618.1, from coordinate 8,943,656 downwards.
TGTTGTGTGCCAGGCTCTGTGCTTAAACCTGTGAGGCAACAAGGAAGTCAGAAACCCTGTGGGTGGATAGCGTGGAAGACAGCCTTTGCACACTCACCTCTGTGTTCCACACACACACACACACACACACACACACACACACACACACAGAGGGGCAGGAGCACAGGGCAAGGAGGGCTGTGCGAGAAAGGTAACATTTATTATTTTCTGTATCCTAACGTCTCATTTTGCTGATCAAGATAGAGGCTCCTGGTGGAGGGAACTTGGAAAGGTAGGGAACAGTGCTGAGTGTGCTTGGAGAAGAGTTAACAGTGCAGTCTGACTTCGGTGCAGGGTGTGCTTGTGTGTGTGTGTGTTTGTGCATATGTGTGTGTGTGCAGAAGGTATTTAAGGAAAGGTAGGCAAGTCCAGAGTGTGGAAGATCTTGAATGCTGAGCTTGGACTTTTCTCTGTGGGCAGCGCGCCCTGTTGAAAGAACAGTACGTTAGCCATAAAACACTCCAATTGAGCTGTAGATATGAAGGCCTGAATTTCCCAGCCCTGAAAGTGCTTGGTGCCAAGTGACGTCACCCTTCCTGCGGGTCTCTTCCTGCCCACTCCAGCCCCACATCGGGAGACGAGACGGACAGAGAGGCGAGCACAAATCTGCAAACAAATATTGATTTAGATCAGGCAGCAGAAGGACAAGCTAGAGCAAGTGCTCTTGTCCCTCCTGCTCGGTTTGATCAAGCCACTGGGCTGAATTCCAGGAATTCTGGGGCGTGGCTTGGCCCTGTGACTCAGGCATTAATCAAGACCATAAAACCAAGGAGAAAAGTATGTGCTTTCGAGAAGGTTCTGTTGAATAAAGATGCTGTGTGTGTGTGGGGGGATTGGAGAATGGAATACAGTGGGAACTCCCCCCTCCCACCCTGCAAAGCTGTGCATTATTTTTTAATTTAAAATTCCAGGGTGGCCTGTAGACTCGTGTCCAAGACAGTGTACAGTATGGGCTTTGGCGGGGAAACCCACGCCTCCACACTCCCACCCCCACTCATTTTTGCTTTAAAATCTTCATTTGAATCATCCAGTCCCTGATTGATTCATCCTGGTTGCTAGGGATCTGTTTTGTGGTGACGCATCAACACCCCACGTTTAAGCTATAAAGAAGGTGTGTCTGCGAAGCTGCTGGCTTAGACTCAGATTTGGCTGTACAGACCCAGCCTGTCGCAACATGTTGTGTTTGTTTGTTTGTTCGAATAATATTTGGGCTTTCTGGAGCTGGTTCTTTTTAATTCTGTTCGGTAGAACATGCTTTTACCGTCTGCAGTGTTGAATTTAGGTTTAGTTTTGTTTGTTTGTTTCAACCTTCTTGCAAACTTTGTTTTTCTTTTCTTTTTGGAGGGGGAGCTAAAACTGCTTCGCTTGTCCTTTTTGTGTTGTAATTATGCTTTTGGGGTGAAACAACAAAGGACTGTACAATAAAATCTGTAGGGTTTTTAAAAAAGGACAAACCTCCCCCTGGATCGTTTGCAGAACAACAACAACAACAACAAAAAAACATAAAAAGAAAATAATAAGAAATGAAAGTAGAAATTAAAAAAAAAGAAAAAAGGACAAATCCTTAAATTATCTTTTAGATAGTCCTTGTGTTAAAATATAAATGACTTGTTTTCAATAACTGCGTGGATTTCGTTAATTGTACTAAGAGCTTTCTTTTCTAGCCAGGCAGTTAACAGTCTCAGTTATCAGTCTTTTTTTTTTTTTTTTTGAGATGGGTGTGGTGCTTTCAGTAAGTCTCCCCGTACCTCTCTAGCTGAGTTACTTTTTTTTTTTTTTGAGACAGAGTCTCACTCTGTTGCCCGGGCTAGAGTGCCGTGGCATCAGCCTAGCTCACAGCAACCTCAAACTCCTGGGCTCAAGTGATCCTTCTGCCTCAGCCTCCCGAGTAGCTGGGACTACAGACATGCACCACCATGCCCAGCTAATTTTTTCTATATATTTTTAGTTGTCCAGCCAATTTCTTTCTATTGTTTTAGTAGAGACGGGGTCTTGCTCTTGCTCAGGCTGGTCTCGAACTCCTGAGCTCAAGCGATCCTCCTGCCTCGGCCTCCCAGAGTGCTGGGATTGCAGGCGTGAGCCACCGCGACCGGCCTTAGCTGATTTTCTTAAACAGAAAAACTTCCCCTTGATAGATGGCCACTTTGATGATATGTCTAGTGAGCCAGCCCTCCCTGGGAATGGAAGCACTGGTGTGTAGCAGTTCTCATCAACAGGTTGAATTTGCTGAATTTTTTTTTTCCTCACTGGCAAGTTGAAACCAGTTGGCCAACTGGGTGAGGCTGAAGTGTTGGAAAGAGTGATTTGGACTGCCGTTGTCACGTTCTCTAGAGAAATTTGCCAGAAAAGAACTGGTGGTTCTGCTTTTAATGCATTTATGATTTTTGTACTGTGTCGAGGAGTTAGTAGAGGTGGAATTGTTTTGTATGGCGTGTAGACTTCATTTTTTATTCTCATTCAAAACCATAATTACACTAAAGTCAGAGTGATTGTTCTCAGTAAGAAAATTCCGCCTCCAGAGCAGATGTTTTGGTGAACAGATAAATATAAGTATCGGGTCCCAATCACTTTTGGCTCTGGGGTTCTCCAGTTTTTCCCCAGGCGAGCTTAACTTTATACCTTTCAAAAACATATTTTAGGCTCCTCATGGCTCATTTTCAAACCTGTCCTCTTGCTCTCCCACCACCTGGAGATTCTTCCCCTTCCCATCGCCCCGGGACTCCCGTGTTTCTCGGCTGGCACCTCCTGTGGGGATGCAGCCTCCTCAGCCTAGGCGGTCAGCATCTCACCAAGAAGCCCTTAGCTGATCTCCTGATATTACTCTGATCTTTCTCTCCCCATCCTAATCTCTTGGAACGAAGAACCACTGTAGTGAGGTTGAAGGGCAATGGCGCAGGAGTCAGGGGACCTGGGTCTGGCCCTGCCTCAGCTACGCATTCTCTAGGTGACCCTGGGTCAGTCTCTCAGGTGTCTTGCAGAGGCATCAGGGGAAGAGAGCTCCAAGGTCCTGCGGGGTGGGGGTGTGCATGTCATGGCTTTGCACGAGTCTTTTATAGACCTGAATGTTGTATAGGCCTGGTGTGTGCTTGTTATGGGTTTGTTGATTGATAACTTGAGTATTGCCGGTGTCTGTAACCTACAGTAGCATTGCCAAGACTTTCTTTTTCTGCTTTCGAGGGTAGCCACACGCTGACACATTCTCAGCAGTCAAATGTGTTATATTAAGCTGATATTTTAACAACCGTTATGACTGTTTCTTCTAGTGACTAATCAGTCATATGCAAAATGACTTTGCATTGCCAGGGGATTTGATGGAGTGAATAAACAAGGGCTGTATTTTATTTCTAAGGTGAAAATATGTTTGCCATTAAACTTGCATGAAATAGGAAATATTTGGCCAGGCTTAGTGGCTCATGCCTGCAATCCCAGCACTTTGGGAGGCTGAGATGGGAGGATCGCTTGAGGCCAGGAGTTCAAGACTAGCCTGAGCAACATAGCAAGACCCCGTCTCTACAAAAAGTTATAAAAATTAGCCAGGCATGGTGGCACGCACCTGTAGTCCCAGCTACTTGGGTGGCTGAGGCAGGAGGATCACTTGAGCCCAGGAGTTTGAGGCTATAGTGAGCTATAATCATGCCACTGTCACTGCCCTCACATGTCCGGGCAACAAAGCAAGACCTTATCTCTAATTAAAAAAAAACCAGAGAGAGAGAGAGAGAGAGAGAGAGAGAGAGAGAGAGAGGGAAATAGGAAATACTAATATGGATACAAAAGGCATTATGTGGAGTAACGACAACCTTCATGAATATTGCCTTGTGGTAATTGTGACTTTGTGATTATCATGAAATCTTTGCTTTTTCTGCAGAATGATATAAATAATATAAATATTACCTCTGCAAAATAGCAACTCATTGTTTTCATGTTTATTTAGCACCTGGAGTATGCAAAGATACTCTTAAATCCATGGGGGAACTGGGACTCTGTAGGGAAGACAGGTAAACCACACTCCCTACTGCCTTGAACTGTACTCAGGCTATCACCATTGGAATACTAGGCACGTGGAGAGCACTCAGTACATCTGCTGAGCGGGTGAATGGAGTGGCCTCAAAAAGTGCTCTGGCATTGAAAGGCGGGAGGGAGTTCTGTGGCACGGGGGTCGTGGTGACCCCATTGGAGCAGATGCCAAAGTAGTGGTGACTTGAGGAATGGGCAGGGTCTCCATAAATCGAAAAAGGTGAGAGAAAGATGATGTGGGAGGAAGCATGAACCAAGGTGCTAGAGGAGAAAAGAGCACCGTACGTTTGGGGAGAGGCAAGTAACGGTTTGGCGCCCCAGTCTGCTTTCGCTGGGGAGTGAGTAGAGGGAGCTGAGGCTGTTCTCTGAAGCTAATCTTTGAAGGCCTGGCTCTGCTGGGGTAAGAGGAAGCCACAGAGGATGGATTTTGAACGATTTTGACAAGATCAAATAGAAATGTAGTTGATAGTGGCATGCTGGACTGATACGGTGAAAGCGGCACAATTATGAACGGTGAAAGGGAAAGGAAGATTTACAGGGCTTTTAAAAGTCCCTATTATTTGTCTCCTCAAGGTGTGGCTGTGGGAGAAGAATTAACAAACTAAGAGTGTAAGGAAGCCTACCAGATTGTCTTTGATCTGTGCAGGACTGGGGAGTCCATGTGGGGCACGGCTGGGCAGCTTTCTACAAAGCCAGTGCTCAGAGGTCGAAAGAACTTGAAAGAACAACACAATGAAAGCTTACCGTGCCTCTAGTTGAGACTTACTCAACATCAGAACCTGATGAATAAATAAATGAAATTCAGTCTATACATTGGAATGGTAATAACTTTTACTTGCTAGTCCCCTGTTTTGTTTTTTTTTTTTTTGCATTTTTATTTCTTAGCTGTTTACAGTAGTGACTGCAATTCTGCAAGGCAGATGACAATGGTTTATCTCTTGCCACAGACCTAGTCCAGTTCTGACTGAGTCCCAGGGGTGATAGTTAAGGCCAGGGCTTGAGTGGTTCAGTGTCCTAGGAAATTCAACTCCGCTTTGGAATTTCTCAGGCTGAGGGATACTGATGAGTCCCTCTGGAATGTTTCTAGGCCCAAGTTGAAGTTGGAGATTTCTTGCTCTGTCAAGGAAGACTCAAACTTGTCTGTCTTAACACAAGGTATCTCAGACTTCAGCTGACCTGGCTGCCACAAAGGTTTTTGGATTAAGATTGGACCCTGGCTTTGTAGGATCTTCTAGACCAGCACTGCCCAGTAGAAGTAGAATGTAAGGTACAAACACGCTTATAAATTTTCTAGTAGCCACATTAAAAAAAAGGTGAAAGAAATGGGTGAAATTAAATTAAAATACTATATTTTTAACCCAATCTACCCAACATACCATAGTTGCTATATGTATATATACACACACGCACGTATACACACATATATATACACGTACATATATATACACACACATATATACACATACACACACATATATACACATACACACATATATATTTTGTGTGTGTGTGATAGAGTCTCATTCTGTTGCTAGAGTACAATGGCATCATCATAGCTCGCTGCAACCTCCAGCTCCTGGGCTCAAGCAATCCTCCGCCTCAGCCTCCCAAGTATCTGGGGCTATAGGCGTGTGCCACCATGCATAGCTAATTTTTCTATTTTTAGTAGAAACAGAGTCTAGCTTTTGCTCAGGCTGGTCTTGAACTCCTGGCCTCAAGTTATCCTCCAGCCTCAGCCTCCCACAGTGCTAGGATTACAGGCGTCAGCCACTGTGCCTGGCATAGTCGAAATATATAATTAATATAAAAATATTATTTATTTTTGAGACAGACTCTCAGTCTGTTGCCCAGGCTGAAGTGCAGTGGTGCAATCACAGCTCACTGTAACCTCAAATTCCTGGGCTCAGCGGATCCTTCTGCCTCAGCCTCCTGAGTAGCTGAGACTATAGGTGCACAACACTATACCTGGCTAATTTTTAAATTTTTTGTTTGAGATAAGATCTTGCTGTGTTTCCCAGGCTGGCCTTGAACTCCTGGGCTCAAGCAATCCACCTGTCTTGGCCTCCCAGTGTGGTGAGTTTATACATGTGAGCTACCACACCCGCCAATGTGAAAGTTACGAATTAGAGATTTTACATTCTTTTTTTCATACTAAGCCTTTGAAATTCAGTGTGTCCTTTACACTTACAGGACATCTCAGTTTGGACTGAGTACAATTCAAATGCTTGATAGCCATATGAGGCTAGTGGCTACTGTATTGGATAGTTTAGCTTTAGAGCAAAACTTTTCTTTTATTTTTTTGAGACAGAGTCTCTGTTGCCAGGAGTAGAGTGCCATGGCATCACCCTAGCTCACAGCAAGCTCAAACTCCTGGGCTCAAGCAATCCTTCTGCCTTAGCCTCCCGAGTAGCTGGGACTACAGACATACGCCACCATGCCTGGCTAATTTTTTCTATATACACTTTTAGTTGTCCAAATAATTTCTTTCTATTTTTTTTAGTAGAGATGGGGGTCTTGCTCTTGCTCAGGCTGATCTCGAACTCCTGACTTTGAGCAATCCACCCGCCTCGGCCTCCTAGAGTGCTAAGATTACAGGCGTGAGCCACTGCGTCCGGCCAGAACTTTTCTTTTAATAGCCTTGTTGTTTAGGGCAGTTTTAGGTTCATAGAAAAATTGAGTGGAAAGTACAGACAGCTCCCATGTACCCCCTGCCCCCACACGTGCACAGCCTCCCCACTGCTGACATCGTGCACCAGAATGGCATGTTCGTTATAATCAGTGAACATACATTGGCAACTCATTATCCCTCAAAGTTCATAGTTTACATTAGCATTCACTCTTAGTGTTGTATGTGGGCTTTGACAAACATAATGACGTGTATCCACCAGTATCATACTGGGTAATTTCACTGCCTTACAAATCCTCTGTGCTCTGCCTACTCATCTCCCTTCCCCCCAACCCCTGGCAACCACTGATCTTTTTACTGTCTCCATAGTTTTGCCTTTTCCAGAATGTCTTATAGTTGGAACCATGCAGTCTGTAGCCTTTCCAGATTGGCTTCTTTCACTTAGCAATATGCATTTAAGTTTCCTCCATGTCTTTTTGTGGCTTGATAGCTCATTTCTTTTCAGTGCTGAAAAGTTCCATTGTCTGGATGTACCACAGTTTATTTATAGAGCAAGGCTTTTTACAAACCAGAATTATACCCATCGGTAGGACGTATTGGAGAGGGGAAGGAGTCTGAGAGTTGTGGGAGTGGGGGTAATTGGAATATCTTTGACTGACTTTCTTTTACCACGCCTAACAAGCTTTTGTCAGCATCAGGAAGAGAGGGGTGGAGGTTCAGGATGAAATCTTGCAGAAACATTAAATACATCCTTAACCATAAATAAAGGTGAATCGTATCCTCTTACATCCTGCCACCTCCTACAGCACACAGGGCCTGGAATATGCTTAGTCAAAAGTGCTGCTATAAACTAGCAAATGTCTATGTCAAATACTCTCTCCAGACCAGTTTTATGAAAATATTTAAACTAAGCAAACTGAAGGGAACAGAAAGCTGAATTGGTATATGTACAATTTCCTTGATCAAAGAATATTAAGCAAAGAGAGACCAAAGCAGAGGTGCTGCAGTTTAAATGTTGTTCCTAACTATTTCCGGATGCGGCTCTACTCTATTTTCTTTATTTTTGAGGTGATTATGCCAAATAACCTGTCTCGTCTCAGCTGAAGTGAATTTACTACCAATCAAGCACTCCTTATTGGCAGGGGTTGGGTGTAAATTCCAAGAAATGTAAGATTGCAAAGCCGGAAAGCCGATTCATCAGGCCATTGTCTTTCTGCTCCATTAAGTGTATTTCTGGAAGATGACTTCATTTCAGACATTTTGAATCTTAAATACAAGGGATTCAGTCCTTTATGGAATGAGTTAAGGTCAGAAAATCTGTCTGTTGTCTTTCTCATAAACAGTTTAATATCTTCCAAGCATCATTGGACTGAGAAAATAATTACGGGTAGAGATAAAGGATTCCAATTAGGAATAGGCCAACAGGAAGATGCTACTGATTTCAGTTCACACCTGTAGCTTTCAGGTTCTTCTCAATAGGTTCAATTGCTTGTGAGAAATACAGAAGTAGTAGTGGATGGTTTGACAAGCTTAACACCTTTTATGAGAAGTGGACGACTCAGTTTCATCCTTTTGAGCAAGTTGCGTTAGCCGTGAGGAGCATTTTGTTTTAGTGTTCACAAATCAGTCTCCCAGGTTCTTTTTAAACAGAGCAAGAGAAAGTCTGGCTGGTTTAATAGTCCATCCCAGACTTAAGGCAAACCATCTCTAAGCATTAATTTTCCCAGTTATAAGATGGGAATTGCATCTGTTTGCAAAAATTACTCCAATATCCTCTGACGAAATGGTCCAAGATGTAGAAATTAGTGAGATGAATCCCTGTGCTTTGAGGGAAAGGAAAGCCTCTTCTAAAGACATTTTGTTGTACTTTTTTTTCCAGCTTCTTTCAAAATGTCTACTGTTCATGAAATTCTCTGCAAGCTCAGCTTGGAGGGTGATGTAAGTATATCATTTTCACTTTACGTAATTCATGCAAATTGGCTGTCTCTGTGGATAACTGTGCTGCTCTCCTTCCTTGTACACGTAAGGAAAACGGGCACAAAATTCAGAGAGTCATTATTTGGTTCTCCCCTTTTCTCATTACTTTAGCTGTTCTTAGTAGTTCAATTTGAAGAAAATGTCATGGCACTGGAAACTTTTTTGGCATCACATTAAAATTGGTCAGAGTTAGTGACACTGCGATGGCTGGAATTTTATCCTGCCATACCTGTCAATGGTGATAATCGTTATGGCGATACATGCCTTTTAATGTCATGCCCTTGGATTTTTTTAATGATTGGCATAAGCTACAGCCATATCAAAAATGATTCCGTGTCTTTTGGACTTCTTACAGTATTCAGGAAGTTTTTCCAGATAAGGACCTATACTTTTTTTTTAAATTTAGCACCTGGGAAAGTTTTTGGAAAGAGCTAGGACTTTTTTTTTTTTTTTAAACAAAATAATGAAATTATTATAACTTGTCATGTTTCCCTTTTGCTTTGGCTATCAGGGAGCTCAGGATTAAATTTAATTGTCTTCGCAGGAACTATGCGAACGTGGAAATTTGGATGCATTTGCTTATTATCTCTTTTACAGTTAAAATTTGTAAAGTTAAATTATATGTTATATAACATAAATTATAAATTATATGTTATATATATATGTTAAATTATAAATCATTGCAAATACTTGTAGAATCAAGTAGAATCTAAATTATGAATATGGAAAATAACTAATAATACTATACATCTTCCAGGTCATTTTGGCAGAAATGGCTTTTACAAAAACCCAGCACTGACACTGGTTTGTAGCCATAGCCTGCAGATATTTCAAAATATGCTCTTATTGAAATTAAAATGCAAAGAAGCACTCAAAAGAAGGTTGACAGTGCTTTGGGTCACGTGGTACAAAACCCTATGTATTGTCTGTGGCACTTGCCATCAAAACGTGCAAATGAATGGAGGCTTGGCAAACACAGGTTGTTTGGAGTATAAAGCTATATATAGTTTTTAAAATCTTCCTCTTCTTGAAACTTGAGTGTGCTGTTGTTGGTAACAATACAAGCTGCATGTTGAGGTCCGGACAAGTCCAGGTGCTAAATAATTTATGTCTCTAGTGGATTTAGTCGTTAGATTGTTTATAGTATCAGGTTTCACGAGAGGACTTTTCCTGTCGTCTCTGAAGTTTCTCTAATAGGATACATTTCCCTGCGTGGACAGAACTAGAAAATGTCACACATTCCTCAGTATTTTGAGGGACGAAAAGATCACCTTTGCCTCAATAATTTAATTTTCAGACAAGTTTTTATAGGTAATAAGTTCAGTTCTCCATTTAGTTTTGTTTCCAGAGACGCTATAAAATTATGCGGAACTTTCCCCACTCACTGTTGTTTTTCGAATGAGATGGCGTGTCTCTGGGCAAATGAAGCTCTGTGTGCTATGGCTCAATGGCCAGACTGCCTGCCTTTGTAAATAACCGCTGGGTGGTTTGTAACATGGAGAAGGAAGTCAGGGCATCTCGGTCTCTTAACTGTTCACAGGAACCGTGCCAAGGCCGAGTGACCACATTATATGGGCATTATGTGCCGGGGGGTGGCAGTGGGGGCGCTGAAGGATGGGAGCCTTACCTTGCGGGCGGGGCAGTGGTGATGTTTCCACCAGCCAGAACTGCAGCGTCCATTCTCTTGGTCTGCCCTTCGCTTTGGGACTGGGTAGCGGGGAGAGAGGGAGAGGAACTGTAAGAGCATTTCAAACAAGGGGGGAAGTTGAAGCCTTGGAAAGGAGAACTGATGTAGAAACATGCCGTTGTCCTTACCCCAGTCTGGGGCGGGTTAGGGTGCAGGTGGGAAAGATTCCCCGAGCAGATCAGGAAGGATAACGGACTTTGAAAAGCACTGGAAGAGTGCGTGGCTTAAAAGACGATAAGAATAAAAATACTAGGAAGGAAGGTAGGCAGAGGGGATAGTGTTAGAGCAGGCAGAGGGGAAAATACAGAGAAGAAGAGAGGAGAGACAGGAGTGGAGGCGAAAGAGAGGAGCAGGAGCTTGGCCAACACGAAGAAGAGGTGGCTGTCTGGTTAGACCACCCTCGTGCCATGGTGGTGGCCACAGTGTCGTGGAGGACGCCACTTCCCTCGCTTGTCTGCATTGTGAGCTCCGTGACAGGGGCCCAGTGGAAATTCATGTGCCTGTAGCAGAAACTTGGCTAAACACTCTTGTCATTCAGGCATTTCTACATTTCTACCTCATTTTGAATTGTTGCCAGCCCAGTTTACTTTCAAAGCCTTCCTGAGTGAATGCTGGTTTCAGGTCCTCTGCTTTGCATTGTCTGCTTGTGAGCTCTCCCTGAAAGTAAGAGGAAAAGTGGTCATTTAGACAACATGTTCTAAACTGGCTGAGACTGTGAGGAAGAATTCTCACGAGAAAAAAAATGAGATTTCATATCTGATGTGTGATGTCATGTTAATACGTAACCTGGTTACTTAGTATGAGAACGATTTGAACTGATAAACAATCAGAAAAAATTTATTTTAGGAATTGTTATCTCAGCAAGAGGATTTTAAATGTGTGTTATTTGAGTGTGTTTGTCTTTTAACCTCAGCACTCGACACCCGCAAGTGCGTATGGGTCAGTCAAAGCCTACACCAACTTTGATGCTGAGCGGGATGCTTTGAACATTGAAACGGCCATCAAGACCAAAGGTAGGCGATACATTTGTCCTCCTCTTGTCAGGGTCTTACTGAGGCATTCCTGGTTGTCTCTTTACCCATACATTGATCATTTGAAATTGTCATCGGGCTTTGATGGAGTGAATCCAAACCTCGCCCACCCCATACCTCTCTCTTCCTTCCTTTCATCTCTCCTTCTTTCTCTTTCTTTCCTCCCTCTTCCCCTCCCTTCCTCCCTCCTTGCCTTCTTTGGAGAGAAGAAGATCCAAAGCATGAGATGATGTTTTAGCCAAACAGTATAATAAAACGAAACACGCTAAAAGCAAGATCTGACCCCAGGGTTGTGTGCTTTGGGCTTGGCTCTTCACTTTGAGGTCTCAGTTCCTCTTCTGCAAGGAAGAAGTTGGTCCTGGTGATTCCTAAGGACCTTCTTGTTTTGAATCTCTTTGAATTTCATTACATTTGTTGGAAAAATGCTGGGAAAATTTTGCTACTTTGCTCTTAGATTGATCTAATGAGTGAAAAATCCAGACTTTTTTTACCCCTAAGACATTGCCCTTAGACCAGGAGCTGGGATAAGAAGAGCTGTCAGAGTGAGTGTGTTTCCTCGAGTTCCAGGATGAGTAAAGAAGATAGGAGACATAGAAGCCTCCCTTTTGAAATAAAGCAATGAAGCAAATAAAGCATTTAATTGGTTAGTGTGGAGCAAGAACTTGTTCAGGTCATCATGTTGTTTTCCAGATCTGTAAAAGTGGATGTTCAGGCTTTTGGGGGTTTATGTCAATGAAGCAATATTTGGGGTTGCCCCATCCTCCAAGTCCCTGAAAACATTGCAATGATTGTGGTGACTCTTGAGATTCTCCACTTTTCACCGCTTTGAACAGAGCATTTCATTTTGCCTTGAGGCTAGATTTGGAAACAGATGTGACCCAGCAATTAGAGCAGCTGCAGGTTCATGCCCCTGCTGAAGAGCCACGTCAAATTTTTCTCTTCTAAGTAGGGTGTTTTAAGTTACCGATGCACTTACACAGTTCACATACACAGTTCATCCCAGTAGTCTCATCTTAGTCCCAGAGAGACTAAGAAACTTCAGCCAGGATGACCTGGGATCGTAAAACTAGGGTGACACACACCCTGGTTTATGCCCGCGTATTTACTAATAGTGCCCCTCTCAGTCTCAGAACTGTCTTATTTTGGAAAATAAATTACACAGCCACTTTTCCTAACACTCTTGTAGACACTGATGACTTTGTTTCCAGAGTCCGGAGGAAGAGTAGGAAAATCCGTTTTTGTCCTGTGGCTCTAACAAGATGTAAGGGTTTGCATCATCTGAGTCAGAGCAGCCTTCTGTTGCCTGGGGACACTGCAGGCCACCACCGGAAAGGCTGCCTGGACAGCTGAAAGGAGAATCACATTAGACCTTGAAAAAGCACTTAGCACGGTGCCTGGCATGTAGACAGTACTCGAAATGTGTTACCTTAAAAAACATGCACACACATGCATGCGCACGCACACACATAGTCTGCTTTTTAAAAACTCATCCTATTCCACTACTTGGGTGTGTCTAGATTTTTGTGGTTTCCCAACACGCCATTGCAGCAACACACTCGAAGTTTAACAGTTAACTCATCTGACAAAGATGGTGCCTTTCACAAGCTTAGGACAAAGGCTGCTTTTATCCCTGCGTGAGAAAGCATTTAGCGCACTGGAATGTAAAGATTGCGCAAATGAGTTCTGGTCACAGCTGAAACTCTCATGGTAATGAAAATACCTTCAGGCCCTTTCTGAGTTAGGAGAAAAATACTGTAGTTTTTAAGCAGAAACTTCTGGAGGGCGGAGACTTGGATTTCTGCATTCCAGTTTGATCAAAAGCAGGTGACATCATCGTCATCATCATGACTGTTTATCGAGTGCTCATTACGGGCACAGACTGCACCAAACAATCTCCGACGTGATGTTCTCTCATCCCCAGTTTTTGGGCGACACAGTTCGGGATTAGCATGCTTGAGGTCTCTTGGCTTTCGTTCAAATGGGGATTTGAACGCAGCTCTGTCCCGCTCCAGGCCTGCGTCCTTAAGCACTATCATGTAGCCGCCACCTGTTAGGATTAGATTTTTTTTCCTTTGCCTTGAATTATTTTGGGGCATGAAAAACATTGTCTGGCTGTGATCTTATTGATATCTGATATGTTTCACATTTGTGGTCCAGCTTTAGCTCCCCTACCTCCTCTTCCCCCCGCCAGAATTAATGTTCAGTAAGTTTCACTTCGGACCACTTTTTATTTACTAATTTATTTTTGGGGCCGATGATGTTAGAGAATAACTAAGTTTTCTTAAGTTAAATCCATTGATCCTCTAAAATAATTTCTAGATTGTCAATATTTTTATTTATTTATTTTTTTTGAGACAGAGTCTCACTCTGTTGCCCAGGCTAGAGTGCCGTGGCGTCAGCCTAGCTCACAGCAACCTCAAACTCCTGGGCTCAAGTGATCCTTCTGCCTCAGCCTCCCAAGTAGCTGGGGCTACAGGCACGTGCCACCGTGCCTGGCTAATTTTTTTTATTGTTAGTTGTTTGGCTAATTTCTTTCTATTTATAGTAGAGACGAGGTCTCGCTCTTGCTCAGGCTGGTTTCGAACTCCTGAGCTCAAGCAATCCTCCCGCCTCTGCCTCCCAGAGAGCTAGGATTACAGGCGTGAGCCGCCGCGCCCGGCCAGATTGTCAGTATTTTTAAAACCTTAAATCCTTCTAAGAAACTACTGGGATGAAAGAATATGATATTCATAAGAGCTCAGTGTACCAAAGATGTTAATATTAGCATTGGTTGTGGTAGTGAAAAACCCAGGTACACCTTTTAGTTGAGCAGCAATTAAGTGAATGATTATGTAAGACTATATTACACAGGTGATGTGTAACTTCCTGCATTACACAGAATGTCTGGAGAATGTTACATAAACATGAAAAATAAAGTTTACGAGCCATTTTTGACACCTTTATTGAGATATCAATTCTTATGTCATACAATTCACCAACATAAAGTGTACAATTCAGTATTTTTAGTGTATGTACAGAGTTGTCAGGCATCACCACAGTTAATTCCGTAACACTCATTTTAACATCCAGTCACCTTCAATTTGTCAGTTGCATTGAAAAATGGATGTAAAATAGTATATATTGTGAGATCACAACCATAACAATTCTTTAAAATCAAAAATGAAAACATAAAAGAATTAGTAACCAATACAGGCATCCCTCGTTGTATTGCACTTCGCAGATACTGTGTTTTTTACACATTGAAGGTTTGTGGCAACTCTGCGTCGAACCAATCCGTTGGTGCCATTTTTCCAACAGCATGTGCTCACTTTGTGTCTCTGTGTCAGCATTTTTTAGCAATAAAGTATTTTTTAAATTAAGGTGTGTACTTTTGTTAGACACAATGCTGTTGCACACTTAATACACTACAGTATAGAGTAAACATAACTCTTACTTGCACTGGGAAACCAAAAAATGTATACACGTTGATTTATTGTTATTTGCTTTGTTGAGATGGTCTGGAACCAAACCCGAAGTATCTCTGAGGTCTGCCTGTACGTGGAAGTATGGCTTATTGATTCTTTTCCTTTCTTGTGCTTTCTAGTATATTATGTATTTCTGTATTTTCCAAATTTTCTATGATGACATGTGTTCCCTTCATAATGGAAGGCAGTAAACTTAATTAAAAACAAAAATGAAATCATTAGTTGGGAAAGGTAACAACCCTTTTGTTCCTTTTCCCTTCCCCTTGATATTTTTAGATAACTAACACCACTTAGAAAATGAGCTAATTAAAATCATACCTTCCCTTTTAGAATTCCTTCTGCCTTACGTGTAATTAGGAAGCTTGTGCCACACCTTGGCCCCACTCCTACCTCAAACCCTTTATCAGGAGGACACCATGCTAAGTAGTTGGTCTTTCCTTGACATCAAAGGAAACCTTTAAAGGACCACGAAAAGATAACTATCTGGGCGAAAAGATAACTATCTGGGCAGCCCGTGTGTGTGTGTGTGTGTGTGTGTGTGTGTGTGTGTGTGTGTGTGTGTGTGTGTGTGTGTGTGGTTTGTCAGCATTCTGGGATATCACCGGCTCCATCTGAGGTTCTATCAATTTCCCTGTGGAGAGCTGGGAGCAGGTCCTTTGGAGGGTCTTAGTCAGTTGCTGTTAAACCAAGGATTGTGTATAGGAGCAGGGTGGAGTGGGGAGGATTGTTAGGAGGGCAGAGCTGGTCGGAGGTCCACAGCTGGCGTTGCCTGGACTGGTCACGGCCACGTGAGTCACCAAGGCCTCTCACGCAGACTGCGGGGCTCCTCTTGGCTTGGACCCTCACTCGCCACCCCTCTGCCATAGGAGAGAAGCTACTTTTCCCAGCTAGTCTGCTGTCCTGACACCCTCAAGAGAATATATTCCTAACTGCTGTGCTCAGCTGAATGAATATAGCTCCAGGGGTGCAGGTGAAACCAAAAATCCACATCCTTGCCTTGCTTCCCAGTGGGATGGGAAGCAGCTCTCCTCTAGCCTCCCCCAGCCCTCATCACCTCTCTCCTGGGGGCTGCTATGACACCTGTCTTCTAAGGGGCCTCCCCGCCTCGGCCGTCAGTGTCCTTGCAGCTTCATCTCTGGCTCACTGGGCCCCCAGCGGGACGTGCCTCTGCCTTAGTTCTTCCAGGAGCGCGCAGCCTCCCTGTACCCAAACGTGCCCACTGGCCTCTCAGCCTGAGCTGGGGCCCAGCGTCTCCTCCAGGCTTTCTCTGGGAAGGAGGCAGGACCAGCTCTTCCCTGGTCTGTGTTCTCATCATTCTTTACACACCCATCTACAGCTCTTGTCACACTGTGTTGGAATTATTTACATACGGGTTTGTCTCTCCTGTGGGAGTGTGAGCTCCTTAAAGGCAAGGACTTAATTAACCTGTTCAATGCCCAGTTCCGTGGGACTGTGTGAGAAGGTAAAAATTTAAACCAAATAGTAGTGAAAGGTACACAGATACCAGAGCACACAGGTGAGCACAGATCAGTGGGGACACATGAGGCAGCAAGGGACAGCTCCAGAGACTGGACGGTTTCCAGAAGGGATCACAGCCCCCAGCTGAGCTTCCACCTGTTGTCACTGAATGAATTTAGCTCACCGTCCTAAGTCTGCTTTGCTTCTAGTTTGAAGGGATCTCAGTGTTTCTAGGGTATCTTACCTAAACCAAACGCATGGCTGTTTTGTGTGTGCTTGTGTGCTTCGGCTTGAGGTAGACTATGCAATTACTTACCTCAATTTATGTCTAGTTAGAAACTGAGTAAAACTATGCAAAAGTAGTAATATTGCTTAATTAACAAGAGGCTTCTGAGACAATCTGTAGGAGTCTCTCGGTCTAGATTGGCCTTGGGTTAAATATATACTGTGCAGTGTACAACACAGCTGTGAATGGTTTACCATATGGGTCCAAATAACTAGAAAGGAAAGTCAGCTAAATTAGAAAAGGATGAATCTAGACTACATAAAATAGATTGTAATTAGCAGCAGCACAACCCCAGAGTTAGTGTAAGTGCCAATAAACGGGTACAGCTTTGGTCTCTGTCTGAAAGGGGAGGGTAATGAGTTGCCCTGTTATTATTGCCCGTTTTGATTTTAGCAGTATTTGTGTTTTCCGGAAGGGATGCAAAGCGAGTGATCCCCCCCAACCCTTTTCATAAGTACAAGTATAGAAGCATCACTGCAGCAAGCTTTGCACTTATTTTTTTCTTATCTTTTTAAAATAGAACTGCTTAAGATTTCCAGCATGGCCAACAGACTAACATCCCATCCCACTGGAAAGCAAGCCAGGATGTGTATTTTTGGTTTCACCTGCACCCCTGGAGCTATATTCATTCAGCTGAGCACAGCACTTAGGAATATATTCTCTTGAGGGTGTCAGGAGGCCGACTGGCTGGGGAAAGCAGCCTCCCTCCCATGGCAGAGGGGCGGCGAGTGAGGGGCCCCGCAGTCTGAGCAAGGGCACATCTCTGAGAGAGGCCTTGGTGACTCTCTTCGCCCAGGGCCTTCTCACCCTCCTGGAGGGAGCAGGAAGGAATAGACCTTTCTCAGTTGCTGAGACCCTTCTGTGGGTTCAAGTTTACTTTAGACTGAGTTCTCATCTTACCGCAGTGCTGGGAACTGAGAGGCCAGTGCTGAGTCACAGCCGCCGTGTCTGTGCGAGCACAGATTGTCTTTGTAATGGTATTTGCCTGTGTGGCTGCAGAGGAGCCCAGCCTGACCCAGGCAGCGGTAACACACTGGAAGAGGAGGCCCTGGCGCTTTTCTTTTTTTTTTTATGAGATAGAGTCTGGCTCTGTTGCCTGGGCTAGAGTGCCATGGCGTCAGCCTAGGTCACTGCAACCTCAAACTCCTGGGCTCAAGCAATCCTCCTGCCTCAGCCTCCCGAGTAGCTGGGACTACAGGCACGTGCCACCATGCCCGGCTAATTTTTTCTATATATTTTTAGTTGTCCGTTTAATTTCTTCTTTCTATTTTTAGTAGAGACGGGGTCTCGCTCTTGCTCAGGCTGGTTTCGAACTCCTGAGCTCAAACAATCCGCCTGCCTTGGCCTCCCAGAGTGCTAGGATTACGGGAGTGAGCCACCATGCCCGGCCCTCCTGGCGCTTTTCTGATTGTAGGCATCAGCCTTTCTCGCCTGCCTCTGCTTGGCTCTTTCTTTTTTGTAAAATCTGTAACCTCTTTTCCCTCAGTAAATCCAAATATCCGGGACGGTGGCAGCAACCAGATTCGTATCTGGTGTTAGCAACGCCAGGCAACTTCTCCACTGTCAATTGAGTTAAGGGTGGGTGTGTTGGTTTCTCTTGCATCTGTTCAGATTTTTTATTTTCTCTTTCATGAGGCTGTCAGAGTAGCAGAGCACAAAACAGTGCTTGCATTATATGCCTATTCCTTCATTTATGGTTTTATTTGATTGGAATCTTGCACGATGGCGGACTTTGTGTTTTCCTGCTGGTCCCGTAGAGAGTTTCAGAAATATAATTATATATGGAATGCAGACAGGGTTCTAGATTATTGAAGTATCCAGTGGGATTAACGGATAGATGATACCTTAAATCCTTTCTAAGGAACTCAGCGGAGGTGAGATCAGGGCAGAATGGGATTAGAAGGAATTTGATTACTGGACTAAAACTTCTTACACACTTAGCTAAACTGGGCTTTCCTCAAATTGGGACTGTGTCCCCTAGCTGTGCCAGACCTGGAAGAGGCACCGAGCTTCCCCTGCCGTACCCCCGTCTCCTCCCACCCCGTGCAGTGTTTATTTTCTCTCCCGTCTCTCAGGCAGCTGCCAGAGTTTATCATGTAACTGGACTGCTGATCCAACGTGTGCCAATGGCAGAAATGTATCCTGATCTTCTCTGTGCCCCACATTTTCATAGACCAAAAATCGAATCAGTCAGGGACCAGGCTTATGACAGAGGAGCTGAGTGGAGAAGGCAGTAGACCAGCTTCCAGTCTTTTCTGCATCCCTGTAAACTAAGTATGGTCATGATCACGGTTTCACAGGGTGAGAAACCCAGGCCTAGGGAGGGAACTAATGTGTCCCTGGATCTGAGAGGCCTGAGTGCCCCAGATTTCTAGAGCACTGCACGTGTTTCTGCTGCTCCTCCAGAGGCCTCCCTTTGCATCTGTCGCCCACCTGGGTGTTCTGTGTTGACGAGAGACGCTCTGGAGACAGAGCACTCCCTTGTGCTGAGTGATCAGGGGATGACTTTGTGAGCAGGGATTGTGGGGCAGCAGCACCGTGGCTGATGTCGGGAGGAAGAAGCTTTTGGGCAACGATGTGTGTGTGTGGTGGGGCAGGTAGGGAGCTTCTCCAGCCCTAAAACCACTTCCAGTAAACGGATGGCTGGCTGGCCTAATAGACTTGTTGGAAGGACTGCCTCCCTCGGCCGAGTTAGTGGCGGCTATCTCCAGGAGAGAGTCTTTCGCTCTTTCTGTTAAAAAAAACCTCATTTGGGTTATCCTGGTCATCCGTTGTAACCGGGTAGCAAATCATGACCTACAGGTTACTAAACGCGAGTGCATTTGTGTGTGCTAAACAGCCTAGCTCCATGCACAGGTGGGCACATGACTGTCCCGGATCCTTTCTCGGTGCTAGATGGAGGAGTGTGGTATGAACAAGTATCAAAGTATAATTTCAAAAAGGTGCAAACGTGACTCATAAATACAGGAGGAACATGTGCCAAAACATCTATTTAACTCATTGAGGTAAGGCTGATTCAAAGGGAATTTGCGAGACTGGTGTCAATAAGCATTGAGAAAAGAGTAAGATTGCTGGGCTGGACACAAGACCATTAATGTCCTCTAGGGCAGTGAAGCCATAACCTTTGGGTTATCGTTTCTACTGGACCAAAATCTGCAAGTTAACATGTCACCCCACAGACTCTATGCCCAAGTTTGTGGTAAGTAGCAAGTCACGTAAGAGCACACCTGGAGTACAAGTCCTTGGCGAGCCTGTTGGACGGCGCTCCAGCACGTGCTGGGAGGGATGCTGCCTTATTTTCAAGTTTTGGATAGTTTCCCATCACAGGAGGCAGGGTTGCCCAGCACAGTGAGCCAGGGTCTTTAATCCTATTTTGAATCTCAGCCCTGCAAGTGACTCGCTTCTGCAACCTTGAGTGAGTCCCTGCCTTCTAAGAGCGTTGATTTCCTCATCGATACAACAAGGATGACAGTGACACCCACCTCACATGGGTGTACTGAGAATTACATGATTGAATGTGTATGAAAAGCATGTAATAAAATTCCTGGCATATAGTAGGTGCTCAGTAAAAGCTTGCTATTATAGTAAATAAAATATCTCTGTGGCCGTGTCCTCTCTTGTGGCATGCCTCTGACCTTCTTGTTGTTAAGATGATTTCTTTTGAGCTTTAATACTGGTATGCCTGATAATCTAAGTCGAGTCATGGTTTTCTCATGATCTAGATAAGGAGAGGTTCTGTGCAGTTTTCCTTCATTTCCAAGTGAGCCCCTGCCCTGAGGGCCTCCTGAGCCCTTCATCAGACACAAATGAAATCCATTTTCTTTGTGCAGTCGCTGTGTCTCGGCAGATGTGAGTCAGCATCCTGTTCGGAATGGCTGTGGGTGCCTTGCCATGGACAATAAAGACACACATTTTCCATATAATGCCAGATGCTGGAGCCGGCTTGGGGTTTCCACCCGAAAGAGGAGGAGGAAACTCCAGGAAGCTGATTTTGTGGTTCTGGATTCAGCTATCATTTAAACTGCAAGTGTTTTTTATGCTTGAAAAATACAGTGGACAGTTTAAGGGACCCAGGACGCCCCAGCTTTCTGCTGGAACCCGCCAGTGCCTTCCTGTGGCAGCCTCTTAGCTAAGCTTTGCTCCAGGTCGACTGGCATGTAGGATAGTGACTGACCTCTTGGATGCCCCTGCCCTGAGTGTTGGAAATATTGCTGTAGATTAGATTAGCTGACTATTTTCAGTCAAAGAGTAAATGCTTAAAAACTTCCTAGTGCTATTTCCTATCAGGAGCCAATAGATTTGTGTCTTGGTTCCTCACCAATCTTGGAAAACTGTAACTCCTGTTAGTTTCTTTTAGACCCTGGGCCCTTCCACAAATACTTCCGTAAGCACTGGAACGTGAGAGGTCAGAAAGTACAAACCCAGAGAGGCAGGGCCCCATCTCCCGGGCAATTGAGAGCTTTCCTAGCGCCCTGGCACCGGCTGTGAGTTGTCGGTGGTGATTGTGCTGACGTAGGTAGCTGAGTGTTCCGTCCTCATCCTTCAGCTGCTTCCTGGGCAGAAATGGTGAGTAACCGGATGACCCTCGCAGCCTCAACCTGTACTGAGCTATTTTCCACAGTAATAAACTGCCTCACCAATTATGATAGCAGGTCGAGAGGAAGCAGCGGTGTTCTAAAGATAAGATGGTTCTGTCCCACTGGCAGATTTATGTATTTGGTCTTAAAGCATAGGACACACCTTAAGTGGCTTTGACTAGGCCATTGATCCTGGGCTCCATGATTTTTTCCTCTTTCCAATTCAGCTGAAACATGCAGACAATGGCGTGGGAGAGCTAGCTGACGCAGGTGAGGTTCTTGGGTCTGGGCGGTGGGAGAGGAGTCTCCCACTTGCAGAAATAGCCTCCATTTCTTCCTTTGTAGTTACTGGCGTTAGCATTTGTGTAACGCATAAGATCGTTCACTTGTAAAGACCCAGCACGTTAGTTAGATGCTGCATCTCAGCAGGCTATTTACTCGGTAAATAATTTAGGTAAAATGTATTTAGATTCCTTCAGACATATAGTGTTGCTGCCTCCTAGGTGAGATTCAGGTTAACCACCCAGACTTTTTACAAGGATTTCCAGTCATTAGACTGAATTCCAACTCTGTTGCCTGGACACTTAGCTGCTATAGAAAGAAAGGCAAAAAGCTGTTTCATTGACTGAGAGTGTAGGACTGCACTGCAGTTTGTGGAATGAACCCTTTTTAGATGTTATTTCTTACCTGGGTTGTTTGAACAAAGGCAAGCATTTCTTTCCCTAAAATTGTGGTCAGCCCTGTACCTCAAAGAAACAGTTGGCAGAAGTGACATCAAAGTTTTGTACGTAGGCCGATCGCTAAAGACCTTTCCATCTCCCACCCGTGGTTGTCCATCTCTGGTGGTGATTCTCAAATAAGGAATCGCCAAGGAGCTTGTTGAAATGCTGCTTCCTGGATCCCAAGTCCTACAGAGTCTTAATCAATAGATCTCAGGTGGGGCCCACGGGACTGTGTTTTTAATAATTGCTTCCTGTGATTTTAATGCAAGTGGGCCAAGGACCACGTTCTGACACAAACACGGACTTTGCATGTGTTTCCATGTCTCATGGGTCAGTGTTCTTGGTATGCATTCAGGTTCCCCCCCAAGTTGATTTCAGGAAATATTAGAATTGAAGTTAGAGGGTAGGGTTGTATATCGTGTGGTTCTTCAGCATTTTCAGATGGGGGTACTAAAGTTAAGTATAAGGCAAAAACACATTACTAAACAAGTGGTTTTCCTAACATAAAGACAGAGGCTGAGCGACAGAGCAAGAGAGCGCGCAAGCGAGTGAACACGTGTGGGGAGGCGTGCACGCAGAGGAGCCCAGACGCTCGTCCCCTGCAGAGTCTGCGGATAGATCTATCCTGCCCACACCCAGCTGCAACTAAACATAAGTTAGAGCTCAATGGTGTCCATTAGTGTTTTATGGAAGCAGAACTGGAGGTCATTGTCCAAGCCTCTTAGTTGCACAGATGTGGAAACTGAGACCCGGGAGGACAAATGTTTGCACAGGCAACGCGTGCAGAGCTGGGCCGCTGTCTCAGAGCTGCAGACTCTCCACTTATAAAACAGAAAGAGGAGTAGCTATCCCCACGTGATTGTTGTGAGGATTAAATAAGATAGTTTGTGTTCGGATGTTTGGAAACTGAAGAGAATTACATAGATGTAAATTCCTAATTGTTATGCATGCTGTGCTTTCTTCTAACTAAAGTGTTTAGAACCATGCTGGGAATCTCTTGAAATGAAGTCACTAGTTGATTCTAGATCAATGACTGCATGCCAATCACTGTGTATTTAAAAATCCATTTTTATGGTCATTATGGTGAACTTTGAAAGCATAGATCATCAAAAGAAAGAAAATTTTAAGTTATCCATAACTCCACCACTGAGATAATCACTATTAAAATTTTGATAGAAAGGTTTCTGATATTTTCTTATACGTGCATATATCGTGCATATGTGCATTTTACAAAAGTCAGGGTATACTGGGCATACTGCTTGGCAACCTGTATTTTTTTACTTCACAGTACATATGTCGTGAATATTTTTCCATATCAATTAATACTTCTAGGCCAGGCGTGGTGGCTCACGCCTGTAATCCTAGCACTCTGGGAGGCCGATGCGGGAGGATCTTTTGAGCTCAGGAATTCGAGAACAGCCTGAGCAAGAG